>NC_041400.2:120797244-120944744 GCF_900747795.2 Erpetoichthys calabaricus
GAAAAATACATTTAATCCTTCATACACTTTAGGCAAGTTAAAAGCTAAACACATAAAGGGAGAAGTATAGCAAAATGCAACAGATTATGGTTGAGAAAGTAAAACATTTAATTCAACAGGACAAGTCATAGAATTTCAGTTTTAAAAGCAAGGTATCTTTATTGAATAACATTCAACTGCAGGAAGTGGATAATACTAATCTGTACAAAAATACACCAGATTTAGTCTAGTGACGCTTATGCGCAGTATACAGTTACAAAAATATTTTTCAACATTCCTGGCTGTCAAAAAGTTTGAGATTAAGTAAAAAAAGTACTCTTGCATTGCAAGTTTGCAGTTTGGCTGTTTGCAGTTTCTTAGTTGACATGAGAAGCGGTTTCTGCGGATGATTCTGATGGAGAATGTAAATGGCAGTAATTTACCCAGCTGAGTAGTATTGTAGTCATGGTGTCTGATACGTTTCTTCACTCTGACAGCTGCATTCTTATCAGAAGCCTATTGAACACAAAGTCACAATAATCCAAGAGAAAAAATAATAAACCTTGACAAAGAACTGTGTCCGAAACAGACAGACAAGAATGAAGTTTTAAGATGCTTTTTAGATAACTGAAAGAGGTTTTAGCGAAAGAGCATACAATTGAAGGTCTAGGCAACTATCATAGATAACTTAAAGGTCAGTCAAAGAAGATTAACCTGAGATTAAAGCTGAACAAGTAAAATGGCAAAGAACGTCGGCCTAAATAGGAAGCATTGACAACTGAGCCAGGTAGCGAAACAGGACTGCCATTCATGACAGACTGTATCTCTGTAACTCAGAATGTGTCAAGAAGATCTGACTATGCTGAAACTGATAAAATAACAGCTATGAGTACCTTTAAAAATGACAACATATGTCCACATACAAATTAATTTCCAAATATTATAAATGTTAATGATGTGAGCATGAAGTGTAATTAAATGAAGAAGGGATTGAATTGACATTAGTCTTAAAATTATTAGATGCTTACAGTACATCCATATTTGCATTGTAAAATGCTAAATGCCAATTGCCTCTGATATATAAAGACTTGAACAGGGTAGATTTAAAAGGAGTGCAGCACATGGTAGGGGAGCTATGAGCAGGAAGTTTACAGAATTAACCTTGAGCTTTTGAAAACAATGTCTGAAACATTTTCCTGTGCTGTTAGAAACAGCAAAAAGCAATGTCTACATGATGTGTTAATGGAGATGGAAAGCAGTAGCAGTACCATAAGAAACATTTCAGTGGAGCCCCCCTTCTGTCTCTCTATGGTTTTTTAAAATTATCAAAGAGTTCTCTCTCTCTTTTGCAATATCTTTGTTTGTCCTGAGAATATGAAATCTGCAAGAAAAGAAGCCATCTGGCAATGGAATGGTTATCAGCATCTTGTACTACTTGGATTGAGTGAAGACTTGACACACCCAGGTTTTATGATTCTTTGTATCACTATACACTTGCTGTTAACACTAGAATCCCTGAAGCCTACTAAAAAACTTGTTAGCTCAGCCCACCTTAAACCCCTTCTCACCTCTCCATCAGCGTCTTTTGTTTTGTAAATATGTTGATCAACACAAGCAGCTGGAAGCCTGCTGTCCCATCCCCCACCTTGACACAGCTCAACTCAGGCAAAAAGTTCTCCCAGCTCAAGCCAAAGATCTTTATCTACATGTGAGGTTCCTGGAGTTGTATTGGGTAAATAATACAGTATATCGTTATTTGGAATACATGCATTTCATGTGTGTTCTTTGTCTACAAAGATCTGGGAAAGTGTAGGATGAAAGGAAATGCAGGGGCAAGAAATGCTGAATACATACCTAAAGCAGAAACTTTTTCCATGTTATACTAATAATGACATGAAGTGTATAATGTGTGAAAACTTTAGTCCAAATATCAAATAAACACATGCTTTTATTCAAGAACATAACCAACATGTTTACATGTTGCTGTCAATGAGTTAAAAACCCAAGCTCAAATGTCAATCAACATGGAGTTTTGAATAGTGATTATTTATTATGTACTAGCAAAATACCCGCGCTTCGCAGCGGAGAAGTATTGTGTTAAAGAGGTTATGAAAAAGAAAAGGAAACATTTTAAAAATAACGTAACATGATTGTCAATGTAATTGTGTTGTCATTGTTATGAGTGTTGCTGTTTTTTATATATATAATATATACACACATACACATATATACATATACACATACATACATACACATACATACATACACATACATACACATACATATATATACATACATACATACATACACACACATATCTATATATATATATACACAGACACATATATACATACTGTATATATTTACATATCTACATATATACACATATCTACATATATATATACATTCATCCATCCATCCATTTTCCAACCCGCTGAATCCGAACACAGGGTCACGGGGGTCTGCTGGAGCCAATCCCAGCCAACACAGGGCACAAGGCAGGGAACCAATCCCGGGCAGGGTGCCAACCCACCGCAGGACACACACAAACACACCCACACACCAAGCACACACTAGGGCTAATTTAGAATCACCAATCCACCTAACCTGCATGTCTTTGGACTGTGGGAGGAAACCGGAGCGCCCGGAGGAAACCCACACAGACACGGGGAGAACATGCAAACTCCACGCAGGGTGGACCCGGGAAGCGAACCTGGGTCTCCTAACTGCGAGGCAGCAGCGCTACCACTGCGCCACCGTGCCGCCCTATATATACATATCTACATATATATATATATATATATATATATATATATATATATATATATATATATATATATATATATATATATATATATATAGCAAAATACCCGCGCTTTGCAGCGGAGAAGTAGTGTGTTAAAGAGGTTATGAAAAAAAAAAAGGAAACATTTTAAAAATAACGTAACATTATTGTCAATGTAATTGTGTTGTCATTGTTATGAGTGTTGCTGTCTTTTATATATACAATATACACACACACACACACACACATAAACATATATATATAGATATATATACACATATATATACATATGTACATATATATATATATAGACATACATACATAGATAGATTGACACATATATATATACATATGTACATATATATATATGTAATTGTGTTGTCATTGTTATGAGTGTTGCTGTCATATATATATATATATATATATATATATATATATATATATATATACTAGCAAAATACCCGCGCTTCGCAGCGGAGAAGTAGTGTGTTAAAGAGGTTATGTAAACATATATATACATAAACATAGTGTATATACATAAATATATACATATACACATCCACATATATATACCTATATCAACATATATATATACACATACATATATATATATACATATATATATATATATATATATATATATATACACACACATGCAGACACATATACATATATATACATATACATATTTGTATATCTACATATATATACACATATATACATATATATACATATACATATTTGTATATCTACATATATATAAACATATATACATATATATACATATTTGTATATCTACATACATACACATATATCTATCTATCTATCTATCTATCTATCTATCTATATACAGTATATATATATATATATATATATATATATATATATATATATATATACACACACATATATATATACACATACATATATATATATATATATATAGCTGATTAGCCAGTGGATTCGCTGACTGAGTGCAAGAGAAAAAAATAAAATGTATGTATAAAATAAGTTAAATTGCCAAATTTATTTTTCCACAAATAAAGAGCACTTACAATAACATAGAAATCAATATAAACAACATTAACATCATTATCATTTGAGAATATGAAGTAATATATAAGAAGCACATTGCATATAAATATAAATTATTAAACATTAAAATGTTCTTCTATAAAACAGTACCGTGGCTATTAGTTTGTCTGTCCAGGATTTTAAATGAGCTGTAGCTCGCAAACCGTTTCACCTATTGACTTGAAATTTGGTACACAGATACTACGTCACGTCTACTATTCGCTTTCCCACACATATGAACACATATATATATATATATATATATACACACATACATATACACACACATACACATATATACATATACATACATAGTGCGTTGCAACACGGGCTGTGATTGTTACATGGGAGGGAGACGACAAATCACAGCTTCCCGCTTTGTAATCGGGCTTGTGATTGCTGCTTTGACGGATGTCCAGATCCCACAGTATTTCCCCTTAGGAGAGGCGTTAGGCAAGTGTAATTGAATAGCGGTGGTGCAAGTTATTACTCTTTTTATCTTTATTTTATTTTATTGTAGAATCAACTCACAGCTGCGCGCACCAGTGCGTGCGTGGTGGATGCGTACAGCTGACGTTTTCATTGTCTACCACCTTCGCTAATCATTCTTGAGGCAGATTGAAGACTTAAGTGCCAGCTTAACTGAAAAATTAAAGAAAACATACTAAGTTTTAAAAGAAATCAGTTTTAACGGGAAAAGATGCCGACGAAAGAAGAGAAGCAGCGGGACGCTAGGGTCAAGAGCTGCTCATTAAGCAGCAAGCGCATCAACCTCTGAGCAAACGAATGGTAAACGTACAGAGAAAGAGGATAAATACTATGAATGGTCATGTCAAGTGTATTCACTCCACGTTATCGTGGAGTGCGCTGTTACTGGTATTTTGATAAAAGAATCTGAATAACATATAAGAATCGTATAAATTATTAAACAGTAAAACATTAACATTTAAGAAGTAAAGATACATTGAGTACTACTGTAGTGCTTTCGGGTATAGTACATTTTTTGTTTGCCCATTACATGCATAAATGTATAAATTTTTTGGTGTACCTACCCAAGAACAGGTGACATGACCCGGCAGTTAAAAATTTATCACTCCAGCAATTTTAACTCTGTTACAAAGTCATCTAATATGGTATTGCAAACGGCAGCGGGAGCGTTTCTATAAACTCAATTTAAACTTACTGTTTACACCGTGCTTTGAAGATGCATAGTATGCGACACGTGTTTCGCCGTAATTGTGGGCTCATCAGGAGTACACAGTCACTGCACTCCCTTACGGGAATCGATCCTCGGACGTAGAGGCGAAGCCCCTAACGTTGTGCCACGGCGTGAGGTTCGTTCATTTGACAGCATGTAGATCGGGGTAATTACATTGCAGGCATTCGTAGTCTGATTCACAATCTGATTGTATGGGTGGTTACCTACCAGGTAACGCTTGTGGTTGGTGAGCAAGTCGGCTAACTTCTGCCACGGTGCCCTCTTTCAGTTGCGAGAAGCAGATCATACAATGGTTAAAATAGTTTAATATATATAGCAAAATCACCGCGCTTCGCAGGGGCGAATATGGTATTGCAAACGGCAACGTTTCTATAAACTTAAAGTTACGGTTTATACCGTGCCTTGTTTCATATTCTTTTCCTACCTTATCAATTGTGTAATGTGTTTTTTGAACAGGTTTGATTAATGCAAGTGATCACTCCTGCTGCGTTCAGTCACTTGACGTGAGCCACTCTCTTGTGTGATGTTGCGATGTCCACGGGTTTATTTAATGTTAGCTAAGACCCGGCAGTTAAAAGTTTCTCGCTACAGCAATTTTAACTCTGTTACAAAGTGATGCAAACTGTCGTTTATACCTCGTGTCTTCTCATTAAACTTGTATCTCGCGAATATGGCATTGCAAACGGCAGCGGGAGCGTTTCTATAAAGTTAAGGTTACGGTTTACACCGTGCTTTTTTATACCTCGTGTGTTCTCATTAAACTTGTATCTCGCGAATATGGTATTGCAAACGGCAGCGGGAGCGTTTCTATAAAGTTAATTTAGACTTACGGTTTACACCGTGCTTTTTTATACCTCGTGTCTTATGAAGATGCTTGTATGCGTCACTCACTCGCTTCTTATTGTTTCGCTGCCTTGTCAATTGTGTAATGAATGTTTTCTTCTGCGCTCTTTGGGGCTCCTCCTTCTTTTCTACGTACTGACTTCACAGTCAGTTCACATGATTACGTGGGAGGCGTGATGACGCGACACGCAACTCAGTCTCCTACGGCCATCTTGCTGCCTACCATTACAGTATATGGACAAAAAAGAGGTTCCAGTTATGACCATTACGCGTATAATTTTGAAATGAAAACTGCCTAACTTTTGTAAGTAAGCTGTAAGGAATGAGCCTGCCAAATTTCAGCCTTCCACCTACACGGGAAGTTGGAGAATTAGTGATGAGTCAGTCAGTCAGTGAGTGAGTCAGTCAGTGAGGGCTTTGCCTTTTATTATTATAGATATATATATATATATATATATATAGCAAAATACCCGCGCTTCGCAGCGGAGAAGTAGTGTGTTACAGAGGTTATGTAAACATATATATATATACATATACATATATACATATATATACATATCTACATATACAGATATCTACATATAGCAAAATACCCGCGCTTCGCAGTGGAGAAGTAGTGTGTTAAAGAGGTTATGTAACTATATATATACATAAACATATATACATATATATACATATCTACATATACACATATCTACATATACATACGTATATATACATATACACATCCACATATACATATATATATATATATATACATATACAAATTTACATATCTACATATATATATATAAATATAGACATACATATATACATACATACATTCACATATATATATATATATATATATATATATATATATACTGTATATATACATATCTACTTATTGGCTTCTGTATTTAGGATATAGCGGGTTGGATAATGGATGGATGGACATCTGTATGCATAGCCCTATTTGCCCGTTTTCGTATTTTTTCTTTCTTCAGTAATATTTCAGTAAATCCGGAGCTTGTCAGTTCAAATCGTGGTACTGACACCACTGTGTGACCCTGTGGAAGTCACTTCACCTGCCTGTGCTGCAAAAAACAAAAGTAATCTAACAAATTGTACCTCAGATGTTGTAAGTTGCTGGAATAAAGGCATAAGTAAAATAGACAAATATGTATTATACACATAGGAACTATTCATTTATTTTCAGTTAAGTCATCTGCAGCAAACTTTTATAAATGAGGGTTTCTCATTTTTAGATAGTGCAAACTGTTTCTTCTTCATTGACGTTTTCTCTTGGAGAGCTTTTTTCATTTCATTGAAAATTAAACCAGCAGCTGCCAAAATATGTAGCTTTCTTATTAATTTTTCAACATTGTGTAAAATAAATGTATAAAGTAACATAAAAGGTTTAAATACTGGTTATTCTTTTACACTAAAATATTACTAAAGAGATACAAAAAAAGTAAAATGGATATGTTCTTTTTCTTTAAGGAGATTAAATATTACTGAAGAAAGAAAAAAAAAAATTAAACAGCCAAATGGGGCTATGCATACGAACTTAAAAGGTTTAAATAAAACAGAAATATATATTTTATTTTTACTTGCTTAACTTGTGGAGGGTGTATCCTGTAGCAAAGCCCTAACTTTTTTCGTGAAAGCCCGTTTCAGTCAATAAGTCTTAAAAAAACGTGTAAAGATATTGACAATAAGCTAAGCAAACCCAGGAAGACATGGAATCGTTTAAATCAAGTATCATTACATCTTCCTTTCTTAAAGCGAAGTAAGGCAGTACTTATAAGCTTACATATTTATATATAGACATACATTCATATATATATATATATATATATATATATATATATATATATATATATATATATCTATATCCGAAGCCGTGCAAGCACACTCTTGAGAATGCAACGTATAGTTGTACAGAAGAAAAGCAATCTTGCCTCAAATGAATGGCAACCTTTTGTAGGTCTATGAACTTAATTTAAACTTTAGGTTTACACGGTGCTTTCTTTCCGAAGTACCTGCACTCATGAATATGTCTGTATGTGTCAGTCGGTCAAATCCACGCGCTTCGCACCGGCGAAGTACCGCTTTTAAATTTTTATTAAGAAGAAAATAAAACCTTTTTAAATTGAGGGAAAATATACTAATAACAGTTTGTTAAGGATCTGTTTTTTTGTGAAGCTGCCTTTACTCGAGTGATCACTTCGACCTGACTTGGTGGCCAACTATAAGCGTTACCTGGTAGGTAACCACCCATACAATCAGATTGTGAATCAGACTACGAATGCCGTGAATGTAATTACACACTCACTGCACTTGCTTACGGTAATCGAACCTCGGACGTCAGCGCTAGAGGGGCTTTGCAGCGGTGAAGTATTGCTTTTAAATTTTAATTAAGAACAAAAGAAAACCTCAGAGGTTCGATTCCCGTAAGGGAGTGAAGTGAGTGGCTGGTTACCTACCAGGTAACGCTTATGGTTGGACAGCAAGTGACGTAACATCAGCCACGGTGCCTTCAGTTGTGAGAAGCAGATCATAGAATGATTGAAAATAGTTTTGCATTTACCTTTTTAGTAAAAGGCGAGCTTTTAAGCCTGAGAAATCACCCCGTAAATGCACACGTTTAATTGCACATGTGTTAATATGTATGCTTACACAGTATTAAAAGACACTCAAAAATTAACGTCATTTACCATCAGCCACGGTGCCTTCAGTTGTGAGAAGCAGATCATAGAATGATTGAAAATAGTTTTGCATTTATCTTTTTAGTAAAAGGCGAGCTTTTAAGCCTGAGAAATCACCCCGTAAATGCACACGTTTAATTGCAGATGTGTTAATATGTATGCTTACACAGTATTAAAAGACACTCAAAAATTAACGTCATTTACCTTTGTTCCCGCGTTTGACTCGTGCTGTAAATCTCTTCCTTGTTTTTAGTTCACGTGATTACGTAGGAGGCATGATGACACGATACGTGACTCCGCCTCCTCCATTAGAGTATATGGACAAAAAACATGTTCCAGTTATGACCATTACGCGTAGAATTTCGAAATGAAACCTGCCTAACTTTTGTAAGTAAGCTGTAAGGAATGAGCCTGCCAAATTTCAGCCTTCCACCTACACGGGAAGTTCGAGAATTAGTGATGAGTCAGTCAGTCAGTCAGTCAGTCAGTCAGTCAGTCAATGAGGGCTTTGCCTTTTATTAATATGTATAGATTATTATTAGTATTACTATAATATAATAAAAACATTCATTTGATTTGATTTGGGATGGGACAGCAGGCTGCTTGTTGCTTGTGCTGATCGGCACATTTACAAAACAGAAGACGCTGATGGTAGAGGTGTGATGGGATTTAGGGTGCGCCGGGATTATGAGTTTTTTCGTAGGCTTCAGGAATTCTAGTGTTAATGGTTTTGATATAAATTAATGTAATAGTGAACTAAATGCTTAAAGGCTTGACTGATGGTTACTTGTCTAACTGCAAGTCCCATAAGAGCTTTAGAGGACGCTCTTTTGAAACCCTTTACTGGGTTGAAATAAAGGAGTGAAAGTAGAGACAGTCCAAGTCAGCAAGCAGCCTGCCATAACAGAGTGTCTAGAAGATGATCAAACGTGAATATAAACTAAAAGTTTTTACAAGGTTTCTGTAGTTGAAACAATGAAATATTATTTCCGAGCCTCAAGTCGATGAGAAGCAGAGTGCTGGCTTATTCGCCCAATCCTGTCTGCCCCTACTGACCTTCCTCTAGAACCAGCATCCTCCCGGAACCTAACTCCATTTTTCCCAATCTGTTTTCTACATCTGCAAGAATTTTCAGGAATGTGACTCCTGTGGATAATTATTATACATTGTAAATTTCTCTCTCTCGATATATATACAGTATATATAGACAGACACAGAGTGGTGGAGATACAAATGCAAGAAATGTAATGTACATGCAATAGTTTAATTTTTGACAATGCTGCTGTGACCAGGCAGTCATATTAATTCCACTTTATCATTTTCTAGTTAAGTGAATATAATAATGTATCAGCCAATATATAAATGCTGTACCTTGGCTAAGAGGCTGACCAACTACACAGCCTCTTGTGTTTGTGCATAATGCTTTATGAATTCTTTCTCAAATTAGTTTTTTCAACAAAGGACTATTTTATCAACTGTATCACTTGAGAAAATTGATACCTTCTTATTATCTGATTTTGAATTTTACTTATACTTCAGCCAGTAGGAAGCATATTGTATATTTTTTGTGATTTCATTTGACTTTACTATTGAGTGCTTACAGCAGCCTGTTTAAAATATGACTTTTTTCTCTGGCTACGGCTTCATGGACTATAGCTGAAACAGCAATTTTGACTACACTTTCAAAATGCTGATGCAAGAAGCAAAGAATCTGGCTCAGAAGTCTTGTCATAAAGGCAAGCTCCAAAGTGGCTATTAAAATTACCAGGCATTGAAAATTAATGTGACTCTGTAAGATGGTCAAATATATCAAAGTTTGCTTGCAATTTTGCAACTACTTAAATCTGAGAAAATCTGAAAAGACATTTACACTGACTTGTGTGTTCAAAGTGCAACTTTACATGGAAATAATTAATATGAGATGGTGCAGTGCCATCTAGGCCTGCTGCCCACCTGTGGTTGGTCCCAACTTTAATGCAGGTTGAGACAAAATCTTTGAAGAGTGTGCTTGTTCTTTGTTCCCATCATCTTCTCTAAAGATTTTGTTTGTCATTAAAATACAAACATGTTCATTAAGCTTAGTATTGTTCAATTAAATGTGTAGTTCAAGTGAATATTCAGGCATTCAGTGCAAGTTCCTGTCTTTAATTTGTTTATGCTAGTATAGACGTCAGCTTCATCATTGACTAAACTGTTACTGAAAATGAATGAAATATTATTTAGGCATAATGCCACTGTGACCCATATGACCTAAAATCTAACCAGCACAAGCAAGGATGCTGATGAGTGCAAATTAGTAGTGCTGTCTCTGTATTGAGTCTGTAAACATGGCACTGAAAATTAGCTAGAGGAAACAAACAAAACTATTCTATCAAGATGATAAAAGTGTGAACTAATTTTGAAGTCTTTTCTGATTAATATTAAAATTAAAAAAGCATTAGTCATAGGCCAATTAAATATAATTGCAGTAATATGTAAAAAATGAGTTCATTTATATCTGCATCACTTCTTAAATGACTGTCAGGCTTGTGAAGACTAAATAATTATACCATATGGTGTATACAGTACAGTTCAAAAGTTTTAGAACACCTCAATTTTTCCAGTTTTGATGGAAGTGCATGCAGTTTAATGTCTTAATGTTTCATGAAATCAAGGCATTGAACAAATAAACATCGGAAAATAAAAAATAAGTCAAGGAATCATTAAATGTACAAAATTGTATTCAAATTATTGATTCTTCAAAGTAGTCTCAATTTCCTGATCTATCAGCCAAACTATAGTAACCCATTTGATTCAGAATACCACTCACTCCCTAAAAGTTACCAACTCCATCTCCAGCAGAAGAATCCCAGACCATCACACTTCCTTCTCCATGTTTGACAGCTGAACTATCCTTTCACCGACTGGACTGGATACAAACACCCTGCATGATGAACCGCAGATTTCAAATTTTGATGCATTGGTCCATAAGACTTTCTTCCAGTCTGCAGTAGTCCACAGCCAGTATTTCAAAGCCCTATTTTGTACTTTAAGGAATGGCTTTCTTACTGCCATTCTACCTGTCAAACCTGTGTAGTGGAAAAACTTTCATCTGTTTTCAAATTCTGTTTGGGCGGAGTGGTGGCTCTGGGGCTAAGGATCTGCGCTGGTATCCCGAAGGTTGCCAGTTCGAATCCCCATCACTGCCAAAAGAGATCCTACTCTGTTGGGCCCTTGAGCAAGGCCCTTAACCTGTAATTGCTCCAGGGGCGCTGTACAATGGCTGACCCTGCGCTCTGACCCCAAGGGGTATGCGAAAACTAACAAATTCCTAACACAAGAAATTGTATAAGGCGAAATAAAGAACAAAATAAATAAATAAATAAATAAAATAAGTCATTCACAGAGATCAGATGAAAATGCAGAACAATTCTTTATTTGTACACAGGTATGCACAAATGTCTCAGTCAATGGAGTGAGCAATCAATAAAACAATTCATCTGTCTTTTTGCTTTTCTGTTACATTACCTCATCCAATGCATCACATCATCCGACTCTTAATAAGCATAATATGCATAGCTTCATTCAATCAATGAGTGTCACCAATGTTTTCTGACTCCTTTAGACTCTCCCATTAATTTGAATATTGCCTTGTAATAGGGGTGATCTGCAGACTCTTCTATTGATTTTAGCACCGCTTCATAGGAGGGCTATTTGGGCTTTCCCATTAGTTTATTCCTGCTTTCTAGAGGGGTGTTTGTTACTCATTTACTTTATTTTACCATTAGCAACTATCTTGGTGGCTCCTCTAAGCTGAGGCAAAAGCCTCACGTGCCTAAGCTTAAAACAGTGGTTCTCAAACTATGGGGCGGGCCCCCCTTGGGGGGTGCGAAGTAACAAAAAAGGGGCGTGAAGATGTGAAAAAAAGAAAACAAGAATCGAAAATATGAAAAATACATCCATTGAAACCAAAACAAATTAAGTAAACTATATACTGATACTAGAAAAATAAATATAGAGTTAGATAAATGTCGATAAAAGTTAAGTAGGTATAATAAAATATGCATCTATGATATATCATTAATTAAAAAAGAACAAATTAGTATTAGTGGGCTCCTTTAAAAAAAACGTTAGGGGGCGCGATTAAAACTGTTATGAAAACTCAGGTCGCAAATACTTAAAGGTTGAGAAACGCTGGCTTAAAACAACATTTACTTAACCCTTTAGTTACATTGAATTCTTATCCTTTAGTTACATTCAGTTCTTATTCTTATGTTTAATAATTCATTGTTATAACTTCATATAAGTACAGTGGAACCTCAGTTTGCGAGTAACTTGGTTTACGAGTGTTTTGCAAGACGAGCAAAAATTTTTAATAAATTTTGACTTGATAAACAAGCGGGGTCTTGCAGTACGAGTAGTATGTATACGCTTTGTCTGCTGAGCGTCATGTGATCACAACTGAGCTGATAGTTCTTCTCTCTCTCTCGCTGCAGGATTGTGGGCAATTGTCTCTTATTCTCCATCTGAGTTGGCGTGCCTCACTCATATAGTCAACATCCGTACGAGCGTATACTGTTTACTACAGCATTAGCATTGTGACTGTGTGTACGCGCACGCGTGTGTGTGTGTGTGTGTGTGTGTGCACGCACACGCTCGTGTGTATGTGTGTGTGTGTGTGCTGTGATGTGCGAGTCCCCGTCTTGCACCTTAAAACACAAAGCTGAGTCTCAGTACTTTAGCAACACCAGCTTTATTCAGCTTGAAACAGTAACAGCGCAGTTATTTATTGTAGCTGGATCTGCCGCTCTCCTATACACAGACACAGTAGTCAGGCAGGGCCCTGCGCATTTATAATGTTCTTTGTTCCTTGTATCACCCATCGACAGCAGGCGCTTATAGCATGTCCGCAATCTTTTCGGATTCGGTTTTACGGGAACTGCTACAGCCCTGGGAGACTGCGATTGCTTTGGGATGCTCTTCTTCGTGTTGTCCCATTGGGTGCAATCCCACAAGAGTTTAGAAACTCACTCACACCAGCCATGATTCTTTTCAAAGGTAAAGTGCAGGTTAATTTGTTTTATGTATTTTTACTTTATATTTTGTATTAATCATTTTTATATGAATAGTTTTGGGTTATGGAACAAATCATCTGAGTTTCCATTATTTCTTATGGGCAAATTCACTTTGATATACGAGTGCTTTGGACTACGAGCACGTTTATGGAATGAATTATGCTCGCAAACCGAGGTTCCACTGTATAGCCTTATATTAAATTGTAAAATTATATCATGTGTCACACACGTGCGCATGGGAGGCAGCTAGAGGGCATAAATAATAGTAGTAGTATCATGCCAGACAAGGCTGCACTAACTTTCTGATGATGTTACTATCCACCTACCCACCCCCAGACGCCACTTCCAGTGCTCCGGATGGTGTCACTTCCGGTCTCGGTGGCATCACTTCTGGTTCCAGTCCAGATGATGTCACTTCCGGTCATGGCCTTTAAAGCCACAATTTTTACCAAACCAAAATCAGTTCTGTTTTGGACTCAAACCTGTAAAACGTCTCAATCAATTCAACCCATTTGCAACCAAGACACAATATGTGGGTGGCTGCCCCAAACCTTTTGATGTCTGTGGTCTGCTTTTGTGACACAAATATTGATTAAAAATACTGATTAAGATTCTACACCTTCAGCACAAAGCCTCCCCTTCACAGTAGAAACTGAGACTTCCTTTTTTCAGCCACTGTTAAGCTGTGCTTGAAGCTGTTATGCTGTGAGGCTCCTATCATGCAAACTAGTGACCCACAGAAACTTGTCTTCAAATTGAGTTATGACTGTTGGCTCTGCCAGATCTCTTCCTATCAGCGTTTCTTCCAATTTCCAATTTTGATACTTTGATTTTTTTTGTAATTTCTCTAAATAAAAGGCCTAAACTTTTAAGGGTAATAATGCTCTGTATGCATTTGTTAATTGCCAATTTCTTGCCATTATCACTGGAATTTATGACTTTCTACAGTGTAATATTGTCCAAGTAGTACTTCAGAGGGTGTAGTGACACAGTCTGTTCCAAGATAGACAGAGGGTTTTTAAGTAATCAACAAAAGTTGGGACAGCTGTGCAAATTGTTTGCTTCAACTTGCAAGGCTTAAGTTACTTTAATTGCTACAGAACATCTGTAGGTTGTAACCTATTAGTTATTCCATGAAGAAGGCCCATATGTAATATGAAAATTTCCTTTTTTCAGTTTTTGCTAGCCTAAACTTTAAATTTAAACCTCTGGCAGTTTACCGTTTACCTTTTAAGTAATTCATTACATTTCAGCTGATTAAATTTGAAGAAAAACTGGAAAAACTGAGGTGTTCTAAAACTGTCTGGTAATGGAAATGCTGTATTAATCTAATATCAAATCAAATTATTCTTTTTTTATCAACAGGTGCCCATAGTAACAACAGTTTTAAGCACAATAATAGCCAACCACTGACAAGAGCAGGATAATGTCTCTGATCTGTTTTTAAGCCTTCTGGGCAATTGTGCAACAGACTACTATAAAAAGAAACAATGTACTGTATTTTACTAATAAACATACATTTTACGACAGTTGTTTAAAATTAATATTTAAAATTATCATGAGACATACCACTTTGATTTTTTTTCTATTTTTAGTTGATTTTTGAAGGCTTTTTGGTAACTTTAATTTAGTACAACAAAGTCCTTTGAAGTATTGAATATATAAGTATCTCTGTGCATTTCTAAATTCTACAACACAGTTTAATCTGTTTTCCTGTTTTTTTTTCATGTTAGTCATGAAATGAGCTAAAGAATTAACTTGAATTTTATACATGTAACCCCTGTTTGTTACTGTTCTAAAATATTCTCATCATAGTTATTTGTAATTTAGTATAAATACTGTATTCACTTGATTACAACGTATTTGTTTTGCAAGAAAATTTTCATTTTATACATAGTTTCTGAGCAGCATTTAGTTGTCAAGACCTGCAAAATAACTTCTGGTATAAAATAGAATTACAGATTTCTATCGACTCCTAGTAGTCCTGGTCTGCTCCTTTATTTGCATGTTCTTTTTCCATTTAGAATCCATACTTTAGTGTATGGCACCTATTGTATATGTCCCCTGTCTTACTCCATAACAACCCATAATGATATATATATATATATATATATATATATATATATATATATATATATATATATATATATACAGTAAATCCTTGTTCTCTGTGGATTTTGTTCCTGTGAGATTTGCTTATCCGCTATTCCTCACTGCAGGCTGCTGGATGAGGTGGGGATGAACATTCATTCCCAGAGGTCTATCGTGCATGAGCATACTACACTGAATGGATAAATGTTTTTCTACCCGGTGCCGAGAGACTTGGGTGATGGGGCCCAAGGCTTGCAATTGTGCCCCACGAATGAGGAATTCCCAGTAACTGCGGTCCATAAGCTTGCCCAGATTAAGTCCCTGTCCTTTGTACACACCATTCATAGCTACTAACAATTGGATGGTTTCATGAGGTCTACAAATCAGCCTCACTGAAATCAATCACAGTCTCTGGCAGAGTGCCAAGAAGATGATCAAAAATGACTATGGAGAAAATAAAAGTTGTAACAAGGTTTCCTTAGCTGAAAAGATCATTACCAAGCCTCAAGGGGTGAGAATCAGAGGGCTATCTACCCCTTACTCTCCTTTCTCAGGCATCCTGCTGGAGCCTAACCCCATTTTTCCCATGGGATCAATGCTTCAGTATCCATGTTTTACACATCCGTGATGTTTTTCAGGAATGTAACACCCTCAGATAATGAGAATTGACTGTATATCTAGCTGTACATATGTAATCCGATATAGGGTGGTGGGAATACAAATGCAAGAGATGGAATGTATTTGTCTGTTGCCTTGGCAGTGGATCATTTACCAATCCAGATGAAGAGCAGCAACTCCAGGTCGCTAACTGTTGAATAAGATAAAGGGGCCATGTTTCAGTCTACATCATCTTTCAAAAGATGGAAGCATTTGCTCCAAAGGCTGACTGCACTACTCATTACCAACCTTGTGATAGCATATTTTCAAGCCAAAATCATCAAAATGATTTTACTCTGGAACCCTATTTTTTCACATTCCTCTAGTTCTCTTTTTAATTTATAGTATAGTGTTGCAAGGTGCTTGCCAGCACTGACCCAATGAAATCATGCCATTTTACATTTGTTATGTACCTTGCATTTGGAAATCTGTGGCAGGCTTGGTGTTTCGATAGGCTGCCATTATATATCCCTCCCTTAGAAGTCAGATGTCCCTTGTGACCATTTCCAACTTCTTTTAGTACTACAATGTTGAAATGTCCATTATAAAATAAAAAGAATTATTTCTCACAAGAATGCTCTAAGCAAAAAGCAAGTCCCATGGAGCAGAAAAGGCAAAAGGAGATGCCTGAAACAAAATGCAATCCAAATGGACAAATTTGCAATACAGAATATAGAAGCATTGTCAAAAAAACAGAGATTCACAAAACACAAGAAAAATCACTATTAACACTGACTGACTCCCAAGCTAAATTTGAATGAATCTGCATGGAACTGTGGGCCGCTCCCACTTTTATAGGGCAGGTGGCCCAACCTCTTAGGACACCAACTACATAACACAAGGAATGTAATCGCAAAAAAACATGTTGCATGAGGCTTGTCAGCACTACCCCAGTGAATTCATGCTCTTTTACTTTGTTCTGTTAGGTAGCTTGCAGTTGGATATCTATGTGGCCATGGCAGGCTTACTGTTTTTATAGACTCCCCTGAGACTGGAAATCAAGTTATTCATTTGAATAAAGGAATGCTAGCTAATACTGTTGGTGACTCATTGCTGATGCCATTCCCAGACTGATGCAACTTTACTATTACATATAATAGTCCCCAGTGACCACTTCAAACTACTTGTAATGTCACACAAAGACTTTGAAATGGTGGACTGGTTTCTTTTCTGCTGTTGTCATGCAGCCAGTGATGAGAACATATCAGTAAGGGGTTATGTATTAGGGGGCTGTGTTTTCAGGAGGTGTAACAGAGGTGTTAAACCTTGCACTTCCATGTGGTAACCTGCCTATTATATGTGGGCAAACCTTCATGTGTGGTGCAGCAAATGTAGCAGTTTCTTGACTATCTTCCTTCCTGAACTGATGCTGTTTTAAGTCCAGGATCTCAGCTTTAAGACTCTCCATCCTCAACTGGTCTGTAAGGTCAATATGATCTGCCTCGCCCTTTGCCTCTGCAGCACTGCCGCTGGTTCTGCCTCAGATTGCTAACCTGAGGTCAGTGGCAACGCAATATGACACACTTTCCCCAGCTCTATAAGCTGATCTAAGCTGATCCTTCCTGGATCTCTGAAGCAGCTAGACACCCAGACAAATGAACTTTAGCATTCAGAGAAGTGGTAGAAGAGCTGCAGAGGCAGCAGTCTCTTGGCTGTCTTTAGTTCCCTACCAATCGTAGGTTGTAACCTTGAAACTCTCCATTTCTTAGAAAAGAAGACCGACGTGTCTTCGCTGGCGATGGGGCACTGTGGCACCCGGACGTGGCTCATGCCTGGCCGGGACGCCCAGGAAGACAGGAGGAGGGCTCATTCCTCCTCCAGAACGTGAGGGGGCGTCCGTCCTGGTTGTATTGGGGGCCACGGGTACAGGGCTTGGAAGCCCAACCCTGTAGGGGCCCGTGGTCACCGCCAGGGGGCATCCCCCTGCCTGAAGGACTCTGGACCCCAGTACTTCCGCCACACCAGGAAGTGCTGGGGGGGAATTAGAGAGGGAACACCCGGAGTGCTTTCGGGAGGACAGCCGGCACTTCCGCCACACTGGGGCATGTCCACGGGATGGCCGGTGCACACCTGAAGCACATCCGGGTAGTGATAAAAGAGGCCGCCTTCCTTCATTCGAGGCTGGAGTCGGGTGGAAGCAGGACAAGGTTCAAGAAAGAGAGAAGGAGGTGGTCCGAAGAGGCAGAGTGGTTGGCCTGGACTTTGGGGAAGATTGGGGTTTGTGGCACAATAACTAAATAGTAGTAGTATAAATAAATGTATGGTGGTGAAATTAACATGTCTGCCTGTCTGTGTCCAGGACAAGTTCCACAATATATATATATATATATATATATATATATATATATATATATATATATATATATATATATATATATATATATATATATATATAAAACGCTAAGGCTAGAACCTTGATCTTGGTCTTATTCTAAAGGTTACAATATGATTCAAACTAGTGCAGCAAAAAAACATGGCTAACAGCAACCTCTGCAAAGTTATCAAGTTTGGAATCTTTCCTACAGCAAATGGCATAGGGAGACTACCTGTGAAGATGACATGGTAGAAAGTCTTATTTGAAATGTTATGATATGATTCAAACTGGTGAGGCACAAAATATGGCTAACAGCAACTTCTGCAAAGTTATCCGTTTTGGCATTTTTCCGAGAGCAAATAGGATAGGGAGACTGATTGTAAAGTAGGTATGGCAAAAGAAGAAGAGCAGCAACATCTCTTGAGCCTAGAGCAAACTGCAGATACTGGTTATGTGATAAAAAGAAAAGAATAAGAGCTCCCAGCATCCTCTAAGCATCAAGCACATGTGGAGTGACAACCTAATGGTACTTGTGAAGTACTGGGGATTGAACTTTGACCCTAGGTAGACAGGTGGTCCACGTGATTCTTGTAAAATATAAACTTTGAAAAATCTGATAAGCAAAGTGGAAGATGGATATAAGTTCATAGAATATTAATTTTAAAAAATACATAGTCAGTAATCCAGTGATATTCATTAATTTATTCATTTCTTCACAACAGGACTACCCAGGCAAAGATTTGGCATCAGAATTTAGCATTTGGAAGCCATGGGTTAGCAGCACTAGATACTACAGTACCTTGCCAACAAGATTTCCAAATCTAGGAAAAATTGTACATATATTATCATTTAATTTATGTCAACACAGCTAATTTATTACTGTAGGTTCAGCCCTCTCCCACCCCACAAGGATGGAAGAATTATTATACTAATCATCAAGAACTTTTAGAAACTAATTATAATGTATTTTTGGAATAGGACTCAAGATATTTTATATTCTTCAGTTTTGTACTTATGTTATTCAACCTCTATTGTAATAAGCATATTTTATTATTAAAATGGCAAAGAATGTTTAAGTCACAATGGGCAATCCACTTATTATGAAGCATAGAAAGAAAGCCTTGGGATACTTGGCTAGGCTTTGACATGCTTGCCATATGTGACCTTGATGAGGAACAATTTAGTGGCTTGAAGAGACAGTAATGCGATGTGCCAAAGAACACACTTTTGAGTTGCCAGCTGTACCACATTATCTACTGCCAAACAATGATATGCAGTTGGAATTGAAACAAAACCCAGCATTTGAAAATACATTGCTTTGACCTACCTACGTAGTTCCTAATAGATCATTTTATTATTCTCGTCATTTTAAGCATCTGAATATTTAAAATATTTTATTAGGTTTAATTATTAGAGATTTTTGAGTACAATTGCATTTTGATTCATTATTTAACTTGAGTGGCTACCACAGTTATATATTTTTACAGCTGTTTAGCAGTAAGGTTTAAGCATAAGTCATTTGTAGGATAGAAGCTTAACTTTTATTTGCTTCAGGTCCATCTTGGGTGCAAAAGTCAGATAAAATGATGTAAAACAGCAATGCTTCACAGTGCTTCTTAGTAATTCTGTGCATGCAGATTTAAACATTAAGCACTGCAAATGCAGAAGGTAATAGTCCAGATTCAGAAACATTTTTATTTGTTTCTCTTTCCTTCGATTTGTGCACCATATTATGGTATGTCTGTCCCCCAGAAAGAGCAAACGCTATTCCACAAAAATGGCTGTTAGTTAAAAAAATGGATCCTCTGTACATTTATATCCTGTGCTTACAGCTTAAGCGGTCATGCACTATACAGCTGTTTGTAATACATTGTATTCAAATGAACTGGCAGATTAATACATTGCAGGGTTGTACGTTCATTTTGTTTTGTGTACATTATCATTTAAATAATAGAAAAGGCACTGTAAGAAGCACATTTGAAGCTACAATTAAAATGTGCCAGTAGAAATGATTTAATGCTGTGTTAAATCATTATCTAAAATTAAATATGAAAAAGTTTTTTTTTAATCAGGTCTAAAAACTACTTCAACTAATTCATAATGCAATGTTCTGCATACACTTAAACAATTAATACCTTTAGTCAAAAGAAGTAAAAGGAACAGTACACAATCACTTTCAATTGAGTTTGTTTTCTTACAAAAGTGATTGCATGCTAGTGTTAGCATAGAGTCATAGGAAGAATGTGTATGTTCTACACAAGATTTCAAGCAATGCTCTTGGGCATGAACAATAATCACTGTGCCACAGTGCACAGTCCTTTTTCTAACCTGCTCTTCCACTCCAGTCTGCAGATATTCAGTGCTTGTTCTTGCAGCATTACATTTAGGGTAGCAACCAATCATAACAGAATGCCAGTGTATCACACGACACATTCGCGCTCACACATTAATCTACACTGAGCAACTTTAGAATCATCCATTGATATCTTTGGGATATGAGAGAAGATCTGGAATACCCACAAAAGAAAACAAGCAGATGTGGGGAAGAAAGTGTCAGTGCCCATGCCAGGATCTGAGTCCGAAAGTAAGGAAAGGCAAAACAATATACTGTAACCCTGGCAAAACTCCGTTAAACTAGTAGATTGACAATAATTTTCTTAGTTAATTTAAATTTACAAGGAAACATTAAAGAAATAAATCAAGAAATTATTTATAGGGTAATGCTTGTTATATGTACACAGTAAAATAAACAAATCACCACTGTATGGCTGCATGATTGAAATTTTTGAAAAACTAAAAACTATCCAAAAAAAATAAAAAAATAAACTGATAACTAATGAATGATGCAAATGCAATAAAAATTAAATAGGGAGAGTGTGAAACAAAAAACAAGCAAGAGAGTTTACTGTATATACTCGAATATAAGCCGAGTTTTTCAGCACCCAAAATGTGCTGAAAAACGTCACCCTCGGCTTATATTTGAGTCAGGTCCTGCTGCCCCCCAGTATACGAACAAGCCAGTTTCACTTTCGGTTTGTGAACGCCGATGATTTCCACATGTGTTCAGTTTCTCCCTGTGCATTCCCTGTGCAGCGAGCGAGCTAGAGAGAGACACACACATGTGCTCGTGGGAGAGAGACACACACACACACACACATGAGAGCGAGCGAGAGAGATACCATATTGTTTTTGTTGACTCTCTTCTCCACTTACAGAGCTAGTTTACTGTTCTTCTTTGAAATAAATACTCACAAACATTTAACCTACTGATGCCTCAATTAATGTATGGTAATTTTATTGGTATTTATTTTGATTATTGAAACTTACCAGTAGCTGCTGCATTTCCCACCCTAGGCTTATACTCAAGTCAATAAGTTTCTTCCAGTTTTTGTAGGTAAAATTAGGTACCTTGGCTTATATTTGGGTCGGATTATACTCAAGTATATACGGTAAATCCAATCCAAGCAAAAACGCTAATGTTAATTCCTATATCCAAAACAATTACTCAAAGAAACAAATGTACTCATTCCTTAAATTCTCACATCAAAGAACAGAAACTCTAAACATCCATCCATCCATTTTCCAACCCGCTGAATCTGAACACAGGGTCACGGGGGTCTGCTGGAGCCAATCCCAGCCAACACAGGGCACAACGCAGGAACCAATCCCGGGCAGGGTGCCAACCCACCGCAGGACACACACAAACACACCCACACACCAAGCACACACTAGGGCCAATTTAGAATTGCCAATCCACCTAACCTGCATGTCTTTGGACTGTGGGAGGAAACCCACACAGACACGGGGAGAACATGCAAACTCCACGCAGGGAGGACCTGGGAAGCGAACCCAGGTCCCCAGGTGTTCCAACTGCGAGGCAGCAGCGCTACCCACTGCGCCACCATGCCGCCCCAACTCTAAACAAAGCTTCAGAAAAGATAAAGCTCAAAGTGTAATATTTAAGAGTTCCAAAGGAAATAAAGCACAAAAGAGGTCAAAAACACAACTAAAGATTACTAATTCCACAGCGATTTGCCTTGGTAATTTAGAGTCTTACATAGTTCTATCAGGTAACTGAAGTCATAACTGACGACAGATCTAACTGCAGACTTAGAATCTAATTGAGGGTTAAGGAGAGGGAGAAAATAAACATTAAACATAAATGGGACATAAGGACAAAACTTTGAATACAAAAGAAAACACAAACAGAATGTTGTACTGAGGCACTCTTGAGTAGTGTTAATCGTCAGAATTCACCAAAGCATTTTTAACAGTGAATAAGCTATGTGTGCTGGTGACCTTGTTTGTTGAAACGTATTGTTTTAAAATATTTTTTTTTAGTAAATATACCAATATTGTTTTTGTTAAGCAAAGTATGTTGGAGAACGATCAAAAAATAATAATGTGGCTTGTTGTTAATATATTGTACACTTCTGTGCTTTTAAAAAATATATTTTCATTAAAGTAAACCAGTAAAGTAAAGCATTTTCAGTGTCTAGTTAATTGCATTACATTTTCACAGAACCTGTCTCTCTCTTCTCTCTCTTTTTGTTTTTGATAAGCTTTATTTTTTAAAATGAATGTTATTAATTAATAATGCTAAGATTTAGCCCCTGGCTTGTTACTTGTTACTATATTTTTTAATGGATTTTTAAATTAAATTGAAGATATGCCACTGTCATTACAGACCCAAAGACAAGCTGCGAACTTGTCACAGGGTGAGCATAGTACGTAAATCAAAAGATAGCTTAAGTCTGCAATATCTGAGTACATAAGAGACTCCAAGAAACGTAAATTATACGTATATATAATTATATATTCCTGTACTCAGTTGGCAGCACTGTGATCACTACCACCAAAAGAGGTATTTCACATCACAGCTTATCGGAGGAACAGTTCATCAGAGGATGGAAAGGTTGAAGAGCTAGACTGAGATTAAAAGTAAGGTGGAAAGAATTCAAAATCTATATAACAAGAAATGTTTAATCACTTTTTAAGTTAAAATAACTCTCATATCTCATGGCAAGTAGCAGGGAGTTCAGCTACTATAGAATGTTTGTTATTTTGGTGAGCCAGCTTAAATCTCCTATTTTAGACGCTATAAGGTTAAATGGGTTTCATCTGATATGATGAAAGAAAGTAGAAAGTAGATCAAGCAAGAGAGGGTCTGGAGACTTAAAAGATAAAGTAATATAAGATGCAAGCATAATACAATTGAAGCAGATAGACTTTGAAATGTTGACTGAATTTGTCCATGTTATTGCCTAGAAGGGGGCTGCATCATCATGTTAATATTACTTTTTAAACTCAACAGAAATTATTCACTCTGAGGTCAACACTCTAACGGTGAGTCATTCTGAACAGACATTTAGTAGCAATTTCCTTTTGTGGACACAACAAGCTGGATCTGCTGTATTAAAATGTTCATGTTTTTAAATGTGCATCTGGACAAGTTGGACCATCTTAATGACACTTACAAGCCTGTTATTGACAGAAGCAGCTGTGCAATATCCAAGCCATAACTTCTAATGTGTGTTTGGGGATTTATTGTCTGTTATATTATTATTTATATTTATTGTTCACTCCCTCTCTCTCTTGAGCATCTGTAAAGTTTTAATTTTCCTTTGGGGACAAATAAAGCATCCATCCATCCATCCATCCATCTATCTATCTATTGCTGCTCTTGTGAATTGAATTCCTGAACAAAAATAGCAATTGTCAGAAAGGCTAATGTGATGCCGATTATCACTCTGACTGAGTTGCAGAAGTCAGTGACTGCGATTGGAGAGGATATTCACAACTGAACAATCTACAAGGCATTGCTCAAAAAGAGTCTTTATAGAAGAATGGAAAGGAAGAAGTCCAGACTAAAAAAATAAATGTTCTTGCCTATATTGATATTGCAAAGATGTGGCAGAACATCTTGCAGTCTAAAGAGACCATAGTGGAACTTTTTAGCTTGAAAACTATGTGTGGGGTAAATCTTACATTACACATGAGCCATGTAGCACCATCCTCATTGCAAAATATGGTGGTAGTAGCATCATGTTGTGGAGATGCTTTTCACCAACTGGGACTGGCAATCGGATAAGATCTCATATGCAGAAGAACTCTACACCATGCCGACAGATCCTAAAGGAAAACTTGCTCCCCTCTGCCAGAAAGCGAGAGCTAGGGAGGCACTAGTCATCTACAGTATCTGTTCTATGCCTGAAGTTGATTTTATATTCTGCAAGAGCATCCTGCATGTGATGTCCATGCTGGTTATAAGAGTGATCCTTGTAGGTCACCAAGCTTATAATAAAGCATTGTACCTGTAGCAATGGGCTAGTCATAAACAGTTCTAATCACAGAGATTTATATCCTAATAATGTTACTGATACTTATTTTGCTTTGTGTCTGATATGAAGTCTGCAGGAAAGTTGAGTATTAATTTCGTATACTAAGAGTGACATCTTATTTCTGTGTGAAAGTTAATATAAAGACAATCTTAGCAGTACCTTCACAATTAGAATATTGCACTGTTTCTACAGTGCATCCGGAAAGTATTCACAGCGCATCACTTTTTCCACATTTTGTTATGTTACAGCCTTATTCCAAAATGGAATTCCTCAGAATTCTACACACAACACCCCATAATGACAGCGTGAAAAAAGTTTACTTGAGATTTTTGCAAATTTATTAAAAAATAAAAAAATTGAGAAAGCACATGTACATAAGTATTCACAGCCTTTGCCATGAAGCTCAAAATTGAGCTCAGGTGCATCCTGTTTCCCCTGATCATCCTTGAGATGTGTCTCCAGCTTAATTGGAGTCCACCTGTGGTAAATTCAGTTGATTGGACAGGATTTGGAAAGGCACACACCTGTCTATATAAGGTCCCACAGTTGACAGTTCATGTCAGAGCACAAACCAAGCATGAAGTCAAAGGAATTGTCTGTAGACCTCCAAGACAGGATTGTCTCGAGGCACACATCTGGGGAAGGTTACAGAAAAATTTCTGCTGCTTTGAAGGTCCCAATGAGCACAGTGGCCTCCATCATCCGTAAGTGGAAGAAGTTCGAAACCACCAGGGCTCTTCCTAGAGCTGGCCGGCCATCTAAACTGAGTGATCGGGGGAGAAGGGCCTTAGTCAGGGAGGTGACCAAGAACCCGATGGTCACTCTGTCAGAGCTCCAGAGGTCCTCTGTGGAGAGAGGAGAACCTTGCAGAAGGACAACCATCTCTGCAGCAATCCACCAATCAGGCCTGTATGGTAGAGTGGCCAGAAGGAAGCCACTCCTTAGTAAAAGGCACATGGCAGCCCACCTGGAGTTTGCCAAAAGGCACCTGTAGGACTCTCAGACCATGAGAAAGAAAATTCTCTGGTCTGATGAGACAAAGATTCAACTCTTTGGTATGAAAGCCAGGCGTCACGTTTGGAGGAAACCTGGCACCATCCCTACAGTGAAGCATGGTGGTGACAGCATCATGCTGTGGGGATGTTTTTCAGCGGCAGGAACTGGGAGACTAGTCAGGATAAAGGGAAAGATGACTGCAGCAATGTACAGAGACATCCTGGATGAAAACCTGCTCCAGAGCGCTCTTGACCTCAGACTGGAGTGACGATTCATCTTTCAGCAGGACAACGACCCTAAGCACACAGCCAAGATATCAAAGGAGTGGCTTCAGGACAACTCTGTGAATGTCCTTGAGTGGCCCAGCCAGAGCCCAGACTTGAATCCAATTGAACATCTCTGGAGAGATCTTAAAATGGCTGTGCACCGACACTTCCCATCCATCCTGATGGAGCTTGAGATGTGCTGCAAAGAGGAATGGGCGAAACTGGCCAAGGATAGGTGTGCCAAGCTTATGGCATCATATTCAAAAAGACTTGAGTCTGTAATTGCTGCCAAAGGTGCATCGACAAAGTATTGAGCAAAGGCTGTGAATACTTATGTACATGTGATTTCTCAGTTTTTTATTTTTAATAAATTTGCAAAAACCTCAAGTAAACTTTTTCACGTTGTCATTATGGGGTGTTGTGTGTAGAATTCTGAGAAAAAAAATGAATTTAATCCATTTTGGAATAAGGCTGTAAAATAACAAAATGTGGAAAAAGTGATGCGCTGTGAATACTTTCCGGATGCACTGTATGTCACAAAGATCTTTGCCCTTCATAGTAAAACTCTATATTGACAGAAAATGGTGTGTAGTTTCTGCATGCAAAGGACAAAACTAAAGAAGCAATAAGAGTATCCAGTGTTTTCTAACATTACCAGGAGCAATGCTCCAATCTGCAAGGACAGCATTTCACAAAGTCACTCATTGACTCCACAATATTTAGTATATGATGTTGAAGAGTGAAAAGTGAGTAGTGATGAGTGACAAGTGATCCTTGACAAATGATTTGTCATAAGTCAATAGTGATCAGTGATAAGTGGCAAATTAAGCGATGGATTAATACTGATGCTTGATGACGGGAATGTGAAAATGATGATTTCCTAAAATGGATACCATAGTACAAAAAGGCTTGACAGTTCAGAGAAGATCTGGGAAATGGCAATAAGATAATATACTTTGGAAGCATCCAATGTTTCTTTTAACTTTGTTCTCAGATGTTGCGTAAATTAGGGGGTTAAAAGATCATCTCTGCCCTATATCACCATGCTCAAAATTAGTAGGCAAGGAACAGCAGCTCTCTGTTAGAATGATAGTTTGTAGGATTAAATAGGAGGTGTCGGGATTTGAATAGGAGGTGATTTTTGATTGTGTGGATTGTATTTTGAGGTATGCAGACTAGAAAAGGATCAATTTTGTATAATCAAGTCTTTGAGGTTAGGTAATTAGGTTTTGTTGTTTGAGTGTATTTCTTTCGTATTTATCCACATTTCATTTCTCCCTCACGTTCATTATTCAGGTTTTATTTTTACTGCTTTTGAAGGTTTTTCATTTGTCTTTGAATTTCTAATGGCATGCTAATTATTGAGTGGTCATTTATGGCTGTTGTTAAAAGTAAAATAAATGATAAGTTACTGAAGAAATGTTTTGAACTGTACACCTAGTTTTTGTCTAATATTCCTCAGTGAAATTCAGGGTCATGGGGGCTCATCCTGCCAGAATTGAGCCTCAAGGAGGAATCAAACCTAGACAAAATGCACTTTTCACTAGACAAGAAGCACCCTCATGCACACACCCACACTCATTCATACCAGTCATTTTAAAGTAGACAATAGACCTACAATCCAGGTCATTGAGATGTAAAATGAGAGCTGGAGTACCCAGAAAAAAACACACAGATACATACAGACAATGACAGAACTCTCTAAATGAGTAATAGGAAGGTTCTCCAGGGCATCTATGAGCCACACCATTTAGCTTGGCTGTGCTCTCAATGTAGGGTCAGTGATTAATATCAGAATAAGCTAATATAAAATATAGAACATAGAAAAGGTAATTCCCAAATTTTTCACCCAGCACTCTCTTCAAATGTAAGAATTCAAGCTTTTTAGAATGAATGTTTTAAAATATAAAGTATCATGAACTATTCTTGGTAACGCACTTCTGATTGATAAAGGAATGTTTCAAGCATTATGAAATATGAAAGGCGCATAAAATGGCTACTAAAATGATAATTAGTGTTCAAGTAAACAATGAGTCTCTTGCTTCATGTATATTCAAAGCCCTCTGGCAAGAAACTCAAAACCAACCCCAGTGAATTAATGTTGAGTGGAGAAGCCCAGAATGGCGATAACTTGAGGGTAGTGTTTCAGAGGATGTGCTGTGGTATGGCATTTGGATAGACAACAGAAATAAAATGGATTTAAATTTAGTGGCTGGTTTTGATTTATTTTGCAACCAAGCAGATTTGTTTTTTCATTCTATTATATTTTTAACTGATTATTTCACCTTAAGTATGCTGAACACCCTGTAGTTTGCTTGTTTACAGTGAGAAACATAAGTATTTGAACACCCTGCGATTTTGCAAGTTCTCCCACTTAGAAATCATGGAGGGGTCTGAAATTCACATTGTAGGTGCATTCCCACTGTGAGAGACAGAATGTAAAAAAATATTCAGGAAATCCCATTGTATGATTTGTACAGAATTTATTTGTATTGCACTGCTGCACATAAGTATTTGAGCACCTGAGAAAATCAGTGTTAATATTTGGTACAGAAGCCTTTGTTTGCAATTACAGAGGTCAAACGTTTCCCGTAGTTCTTGACCAGGTTTGCACACACTGCAACAGGGATTTTGGCCCACTCCTCCACATAGATCTCCTCTAGATCTGTCAGGTTCCGGGGCTAGCGCTGAGCAACATGGAGTTTCAGCTCCCTCCAAAGATTTTTGATTGGATTTAGGTCTGGAGACTGGCTAGGCCACTCCAGAACCTTGATATGCTTCTTATGGAGCCACTCCTTGGTTATCCTGGCTGTGTGCTTTGGGTCATTGTCATGTTGGAAGACCCAGCCACGACCCCATCTTCAGTGCTCTGACTGAGGGAAGGAGGTTGTTGCTCAAAATCTCACAATACATGGCCCCATTCATCCTCTCCTTAATACAGTGCAGTAGTCCTGTCCCCTTTGCAGAAAAGCACCCCCAAAGCATGATGTTTCCACCCCCATGCTTCACAGTAGGGATGGTGTTCTTGGGATGCAACTCCTCCTTCTTTTTCCTCCAAACACGGCGAGTGACGTTTAGACCAAAAATTTTCTATTTTGGTCTCATCTGACCACATGACTTTCTCCCATGCCTCCTCTGGATCATCCAGATGGTCATTGGCAAACTTCAGACGGACCTGGACATGTGATGACTTGAGCAGGGGAATCTACCGTGCAATGCATGATTTGAAACCATGATGGCATAGTGTTCTACCAACAGTGACCTTTGAAACTGTGGTCCCAGCTCTCTTCATGTCATTGACCAGCTCCTCCTGTGTAGTTCTGGGCTGATTCCTCACCTTTCTTATCATCTGTGATACCCCACGAGGTGAGATCTTGCATGGAGCCCCAGTCCGAGGGAGACTGACAGTCATCTTTAGCCTCTTCCATTTTCTGACAATTGCTCCAACAGTTGATCTATTTTCACCAAGCTGCTTGGCAATTGCCCCGTAGCCCTTTCCAGCCTTGTGGAGGTCCACAATTTTGTCTCTCGTGTCTTTTGACAGCTCTGTGGTCTTGCTCATGGTAGTAGTTGGAGTCTGACTGACTGTGAGGTGGACAGGTGTCTTTAAAGAGCTCAGACAGGTGCTACTAATTAAGATTACTAAGTGGAGTAGAGGTGGACTTCTTAAAGGCAGAGTAACAGGTCTTTGAGAGCCAGAATTCTTGCTGATTGCCAGGTGTTCAAATACTTATGTGCAGCAATGCAATACAAATAAATTCTGTACAAATCATAAAATGGGATTTCCTGAATTTTTTTTTTACATTGCACCTACAATGTGAATTTCAGACCCCTCCATGATTTCTAAGTGGGAGAACTTGCAAAATCGCGGGGTGTTCAAATACTTTTATTCCTCACTGTAGATGGTGCAAATTCCAGAGGAGACAAGATAGATAGATAGATAGATAGATAGATAGATAGATAGATAGATAGATAGATAGATAGATAGATAGATAGATAGATAGATAGACACTTTATTAATCCCAAGGGAAAATTCACATACTCCAGCAGCTAAAAAATATTAAATTAAAGAGTAATAAAAAATGCAGGTAAAAAACAGACAATAACTTGAAAAATGTTCAACGTTTACCCCCTCTGGTGGAATTGAAGAGTCGCATAGTTTGGGGGAGGAATGATCTTCTCAGTCTGTCAGTGGAGCAAGACAGTGACAGCAGTCTGTCGCTGAAACTGCTCCTCTGTCTGGAGATGACACTGTTTAATGGATGTAATGGATTCTCTATAATTGATAGGAGCTTGCTGAGTGCCCGTTGCTCTGCTACGGATGTCAAACCGTCCAGCTCTATGCCAACAATAGAGCCTGCCTTCCTCACCAGTTTGTCCAGGCGTGAGGCATCCTTCTTCTTAATGCTGCCTCCCCAGCACACCACTAGAGCAAGACCGTAATGTCAAAAGCACTTAAATCTTGCATTAATAGACAATTTTGGGTGGTGCCAATCAAAAGCAGTAGAGTTGCTGATCATATGGAGCTGGCAGAACTATGGCAAATCAATTCTTCCAAATATTTTTTAGAATAAAGGAAAGATGTGGGGACTCTTGAACAGCTTATCACTATTTACAGTGGTCATAGATTGTTTTCCATGTGCTTTTATGATGAACACTTTTGGATAGTAATAAATCTTACTTTCCATACGCTCTTTTGTTTCCGATTGTCCGATTTTATTAGTTTTTTTTTTATTAATGTAGGGACCTGGGATGATTGAACTGAGTAAGTGAATTTGTAAATAGTACGGAGCTTTTGCTTTTGTTTTGCTTTGCGCCATGTTTATTCTTGTTAAGCCAATAATGTTATAAAGGCTGTCGTGCTCTTTATTAGCTAACTGATTTAGCAGGTGGGTCTTCTATCTTTGATTTTTGTCATCTGGGAGCATACTGAGTAATTCCATTGCATTTCTTTAGACCAGGGGTCTCCAACACATCGTTTGCAAGCTACCCCTTTCCAAGTAGCTCGCCAAAGGGTCAATGAATCCTACATAAATTTGAAAACTTGATTAGTCAAATTAGGGGTGGGCGATCTTTCCAAAAAATCATATCACAATCCTTTTAATACAAAATCACGACCCACAATCTGAATTGCAATCAATCTTTTCAATGTGGCATATACTTAAGAGAATATCCGGACTCAAAGTCATTAAGACCTACAGTAAGTAACACTTTATTTTAAATATCAAACAAAGTTAAACTCAATTGTTCTTTCGTTTACTAGCTAAGTGGAGTTAAGGATCATGCCCCGAAGATGGCGAGTGAGTGTGAAAGACCCCTTCCCCTGGCCCATTGCGTGGATCTCGGATTCACGCAAATAAATCGGTACCGCAAGCGAACTATGATACATAGCGAAATGAGAGAAGTCGCAAAATCAACCAGAATGTTCAAGCAAATTATAGAAAAAAAACCCGATCTAAATCCATTAAGTAGTTCTCTCATGAAAAGCGGACAGACATACAGACATTGGATTTTATATCTATATATATAAAATCCTTATGTGCGTCCAGGTGTCCGTGTGTGGGTGTCTTCTGGTGAAGTGCGCATGCGCGGGGCACGGTGCGATGCGCGATATTACTGTCACAGAAAGTTACGGGCGTTTTACGGAAATACAAACCAGTATTACTGCGAGAGGAAATTAAAGGTACACAATACAGTGACGCATATTACAGCGACATACAAGCCAGTATTACTGTCAGAGAAGATTAAAGGAATATTACCGACGCGCACGCCTGTATTACCGCCAGACAAAATTAAAGGTATATTACGGACGTACAAGCCAGCGGACGTACAAGATGGTATCCTTCAATAAGGGCGCGCACAAAAAGGCGAGCCTCAAAAGGGCGACCTCAATTGGGCGCAGCGAATAAAGGCGCGCGTAAATAAAGATCTGCACCTTTGTTGCTCTTCACATATTCCAGAGCCATTTGAACTAAATTATCTACGAACGCCTTTATTCGCCGCGCTCAATTGAGGTCGCCCTTTTGAAGCTCGCCTTTTTGTGCGTGCCCTTATTGAATAGAGCCTACAAGACAGTATTACTGTCACAGAAAATTAAAGACACACAATACACGGCGGCAGCCCACGAAGAACGGTCAGCTCAGCAAGTAAACATCAACAAAAGAGAGGCTGAAAGAAAGAAAAATACGACCAACAAAAAGAATGAGGTCAAAGTCCCTTGCCATTTAATATAGACTGTTCCTACTAATGTTTATGCACTACTGTTCTAGCGCCCGTTATTGTAACGGGCTAAATGACTAGTATTATATATTAGTAAACCTTCAAAATGATGTGCAGTTAAAGTCTCAACAGCATTCTCAACATTTCTAGAGCTTAGTAGAGCCAGATAACTATAAGAATCTTCACCAAACAGCTCTGAAAATGTCTGCTTTGTTTGGGTTTACATACCTCTGTGAGTCTGCCTTTTCAGACACAAATGTCATGAAATCAAAGTTCAGAACAAGACTGACAGATGAACATTTAAATGACACCATAAGAGTGAACCTAAGTGGCTACACTCCACCATACACCTTTCTTGTTGACTTCCATGCACTGCCAGTCATCTGACTAACTAAAAAACGCATCACACATGCAACTGGACATGTGAACACTCTTGTGAAGTGAAACAGTGACATGTAACAAAATGACAAATGAATAAGTAATATCTGTGTATATTTAATTACATTGTCTTGTTTTGACAGCATTCATGTTTTAATTCAACATTGTGAGACATAGTAGAAAATGCATACAGACACACAAAATGCACTTGCAGAGAGAGAGAGGTTAGGAGCACACGCTGATACAGCGCATTGCCACACCCACCACACGACAAACACTTGCAGGTGAACTAAATATTATTTTGTGATGTTTTAATGCAAAATGTGAGTTGTGGACACCAACATTTTGTAAATGTTCAGGCAAAACAAGCTTATTCAGTTTGTTTGGGTTGAAATAAGCTATGAGAATAAATGTTAGAAAACATGAGTAGGTCTTGGCCATTTTCATTTTGTAAAAGTAGCTCTCAGGGGAAAAAAGGCTGGAGACCCCTGCTTTAGACCAGGATGTGGCTCTGTTTGCATCTGTTTATTCACTCTTGGGTGGGGTTTTAGTGATAATTGTTTGTGTTTTTTCTGGGCAATAAACCCCTATGCCTAGAAAATAGATAAACCAGAGATAGGCAAAGATGATAAACCATGAGATCATACAGTTCTTTCATCAAAACCAAAATGCTAACAAATATAAGAGTGTAAAGTAATTGCCTGAGGTTCATAATTCTAATAATTTAAGACACACTAATATACTCAGGTTTGTTTTAGATAGAATCCACAATATGTTGAGATGATGATTCCATTTGCTCTGCACTCCCTGCAGTTGCGGCACAGCAACTGGATTAAAAACAAGAAAAAAATGACCACAAAATGGCGGTGACCATAGAAAAGAAAATGGAACCACAAAAAAATAAAGATGTGAAGCCAAAAATGAAAGTCAATTACATAAATGATTCACCATTAAGTAAAACCCCTAAAATAAAGAACAGCGCATGAAAACAACCAAAGTAGAGGGCAAAAATTGAATAAAAAAATGTAATCATAGAAATTTGCAGCTTGCTTGTGCATGCTTTTCACAGCATAGCTTAGCACTTGAACACATCCAACAGGAACTGATTACAGTAATCCCTTGAAATTTCAGGGGAGTTCGGGGTGCAGGACTCCCATGAATGCAAAAATCTCCAAATATGTTTTGGGCCCATGATTACTGTGTATTCTAAGTTTATTGCATTAAATTAGATGCAAAAAGTTTCAAGAAACATGAGATATAATGTTTACTGCGTAAGCAACTCACGTGTGTAAGACAAGACAAAGATGCATGGCGTTCCCCTGACAAAGGGAAGTTAAGCAGTTTTTTAGTGAACTATAACATTTTTATACACATTAAATTATAATAAATTTGTGTGTATATTTATGTTGTATATATTTATGGTAGTAAATGACAAAAATTATTAATTTTACAGATACTGTACAAAAGAAATCCAACAAAACACTAACCACAAAACGGTAAACACTCACAATACAGTCGGGTTTCGCATTTGCTGATGATGGTTGGTGTAGTTATGAAATCAAATCCCCTGTGCAGTGAAGTGTTGAAACAGAAAGACACCACTGATTGCGATCCTGCAAGCTTGTTATGGCTCAATTTTATAGGTAGCGCTCTCATCTTTCACTCGCTAAACCACCAAAGCTTCCCAATGACACAGTACTTACTCCTGGGGCTGGTAGGAGTTACAGTCTATTTAAGTAGCAGGACTACAGCATCATCAGTGGTTTTCCATAGTAGGTCACAAAACTTTCAAAATAATTTCCTTTTAATTACTGGTGAATAAAACCCGCAAATAGGTGGATCCATGAATCGTAAACCAAAAATTGCAAAAGCCTACCTGTAATTTGTTTTTCTGTTGCCAGTCATAACCGCAGGTGATTTGCGCCTTGTTTGTTTTATGTCTACACAGACTGCCAAGTGTCATTCCCGTTTATCTCAGTAGTCTGTGCCCATCTCACAACCACACAGCACCTGCTTGTTTCTGCCTTGCCTTGTCTTTTCAGAAATATTCTCCTACAGAACCAGCTGGCAGCTAACTTGTGCCTGTTTGCCTGTGGAGCTGGCTAATTTGATCTAAACCACAGCTGGCTGACCAACCGGTATAACCCAGTGACTCAGTCTAACAGCAGTTCTGTTTTTTGTTTCCTGTCTGCATGTCAATCCTTATTGGCTACAGTCATTTGTCTGGTCTAGTTAACACACTGACTTGTGGTGTAATGAGTGTATAGAAAAGTCTGTGTAAAACTGGCAGTGCTTCATAAACAGGTTTCAGGAGAATGTATTTTATAGAGTTCTCAAAGTGACAATTTTAGTCACTGTTCTTCAATATTGACTTTATACAGACAATTAAGGTTTCTAATTACTTCATTTTATTCCAGGATGTGGGTAGGAAGTGAAGGTGATAAGAAAAAATGTTTCATGAGTTTATTATTGAGAGCTTTTAACTCAGATAAAGAGATACATTTAGAAAAAGGAAAATAAAACAATAAGGAATCCTTGTGCTGCCTTGGTCAATGGGAGATGTTCATTTGTTCACAAAACTGATGAAATATATGTATTTATTTTTTGTCTTATTGTAATGCGTTGGTTCCCTATCCTTGTGCTGATCTTTTTCTTATTAAAAATTAGGTTTTCAAATGACTTCCATTAGATCATGGTTTCCCAACCAGGTGTGACAAGAAGGAGGATTAGTTTGCAATTCACCAAAATTGAGTAAGATGTATTGTCCAACTTTATCGTGGTGCAATTGGTGTCTTACAGTGTACAAACATTTGCAGGTGATTTATTAGTTGCTGTTCCTATTCTATGACATGAAAAGAATCAAGCATTGTGCATGCAGTTGTTACCTGTGAATGAGACGCAGAAATGCACACTCTCATGGGTTCTTTGCTGTGGGCAGAGCGTTCATAAAGGTAAATAACTTTTTTTTTAAAAGAATGGAGATTGAACATTGCAATGATCTGTAGAAAAGGGCAAGGTCTAATATTGATTTTTTTGCAAGCCCTGATCATAAAATGTCACTGATTTTGAGGTTTGATTGACATTTTTGCCAAGAAGGAACAAGGGGGACTGAATTAGATGCAACACCTGCCGCTTATACTCAGCCCCTCTGTCCTGCTGGCGATCCTAGCAGTAGCACACCAATTTTAACTGCGTGGTGCATCAGTTTTTTGAACTGCATTGCAGGTGTTGTCAGGGGACAAAGGTCATTGAGTGTGTTTCACTGCTTAACTGGCACCAGTTGCTTCATGGGGAATCGGAGACAATCATTGTTTGTGTGTTCTTTCCTCACAACTCTGGATGTTTCACTCAATACCCCAATCCCAGATCGCAAATCAAGTGTCTAAACTTCATGGAGATACTTTCACAATATTATTGAGATTTATATAGGTAAATTGCTCAATTAATATTTAAATTTTAGTTAAAAGCTTATTTGTTCATCAACAGTACTGTATGTGGTTCAATTTGTGGTTCAAAAATTAGAAATTTGAGTTCATCTTCAAATATATTACTTTTGGAGGGGGTGTGAACATAAATCAAACATTTTCTAGTGGTGTGGGGAATAAAATAAGTTGGGAACCACTGCATTGAAACTATGAAACTATCTGAATAGTAAAAATGCTGTCAATGTAATGAAAGTCAAACCTTTAGTGATAAAAGAAGTCTGCTGCACGATACGCTGTGAGCTATGCACATTGGAACACCTCTCCCTTCTGCTAGCGTGTAGTGTTCTTCCCCAGCACCACGTGTCATGCTGCATTTTGAAATCACAGTGTCAGTTATATACCTTCAACTTTAATAGCATTTTGTAGCTTTTCTCTTTTGTTATAATTAAACTACTATACATTGTTATGACCAATAAACATATGTGTATGGTGTTGGAATTGTAGCAAAAAATTGGAATTATTAAAAGTTTACGAAACAGTAAAGCGCTTCACATATTGCTTCAATTTACGAACTAGGAAGAACAACAGTGAACGATATAAAGAGTGATGCGACAAAATTGAAAAACATGTCCGAAAATGAAAACCACTAATGGTAAACTTATTCTGTAGTAATGTTCTTCTGCATTGCAATTTACTTTTAAAATTGTGTTAGATTTTGTTTTGTTAATATATTGTGATGTGCAGCTTGTTATGCTCTCTGCGGGAGCAGAGAGGGTGGAATGAATGCTGTAAGTGATGGAACTGGGTGAAGGGCTTCTGTTCTGTGAGGGGCGGACATGCCCTTTAGCAGATGAGAGACAGGAGAAGTGAGGAGAAATAGGAAGGTGCAGCGGAAGAAATTTTGAGTAGGGTGTCGAGACATTAAGCAGGAATGTTTGCGGAAAGAAAAAGACCAAAACATGAGTGGCAGGAAATAAACTGATTGGTAGAGAAAGCTTTCTTTTATTGTTTTGGAGATGTGCTCTGTAACCCAGATAATGAAGCCACAAGACAGGAACCTACTGTAGCTGCGTTTTTCTCAAAGTTACCAAAGTTCAGCAGCTCTAACTTAAAAAATGGGACTCAACAAAAGCCTGACACGTAGAAATGATTCCACAGACAAAATATCTTTATTTTTAAAGTTTAGTTAAAATTCAAAGTAAAACAGTTCACACAAAAAAGAAAATTAAAATAGCAAAAAAAGGAAAATTCTTATTAAGAAAAGATCAGTTCAAAGTTTAAATCTTGTTACATCTCAAATCGTTACTATTTGCTTAACATTTCTGAACCATTTCAAAATGGTCAGAAAACTGTATGCCTATCCCATTTCTGAATTAAAAATGGGTCTTTCAAGTCCCTGCTTACTGGGACCTGTTCTAAACACAACTGAAACAATTATCACCCCTGTATCTCAGTTAGAGCAAAAAAGTTCTATCTTTTAATAACTTATAGGGGGTAAAGAATATACCATTAACTATGACTATAAAAGAAATATATATCTATTCAAATTAAGCAAACATTAATATAAGTTTAACTCAAAACTTTAACTTTGGCTCTTTGGTTGGCTCTTACACCTACTGTATATCATTTTTAAAGTAGCTGTTCTGTTATCCATTTTTTCTCTTAACCATAATGGTCTCAGTCCTGACCCCTGACAGATAATTGAGGTTTTACTGTTGTGGTGTATGGACCAGGGAGGGAGTGTATCCAGAGCTATACCTCCCCCGGAACGTTAGGGTGGCAACCCCGCTCTGGCATTTGGTGCAACCCTGTTGTGTTCCGTGGGCACCGCCAGGGGGTCGCTGCAGCTGCTTCCACCACAGCCGGAAGTGCTGCTAGATTTAGGTCAACGAGCACGTGGAACATTTCTGGGTGCCTTATAAAATGAGCCAGGATCCACTACTCCAAGAGCCAGAGTCGGGTGGAGAAGACAAAGCTTGCCAGGAGGAGTGGAGGAAAAGAGAGAAGTGGGCTTTGTGTTTTGTACTGCGCTGCTATTGAACTGTACACGTGGGAAATGGGGGAAGGCGTTTAATAAAAACATGTGCCCTGAACTTGTGTCCCACGTTTATCTGAGTCGGGTTTGGGCAGTGGTGCACCCCCCTGGTGATCCACACTGTGTATGTATGTATATATATTTATATATATATATATATATATATATATATATATATATATAATATATATAATATATATACACACAGTCATCCCTCACCTATCGCAGGGGTTACGTTCCAGAGCCCCCCGCGATAGGTGAAAATCTGTGAAGTAGCGACCTTATATTTATTTAATTATTTATTTATATTTTAAGGCTTTATAAACCCTTCCCACACTCTTATAAACCTTACCGCCTTATTACGTCACTTACAACTCACCCCTGGTTAAAGGACACTGCGGCCATAGATCTTATATTCTTTTCCTCCTTTTTAATAAAAAGAATCGTGGACTCATTGATGCCGTAATGGCGTCCTACAGCGGTGTAGCTGTTCCTTTCCTTCAACATATCCAAACCTTTTACCTTTTTGGCAATCGTCAGCATCTTTTGTTGGCGCTTGGGCACGGCCCCTGAAGCAGTAGCAGGAGCAGATCATTTTGGAGCCATAACAAAGGGCTTGACTATGCACAAAAACAAAACAAAAAGAGCACAAAAATTAACTCTTTACACAGCGAACACGTTGATGCTGAATGAGCGAGGACAAGACTTCCTGGTTAACGCAGCAGAATCGAATTCGTCGCAACCCGTCGCTGAGCCAATCAGCACACAGGAACTTAACTGCGTGCTCTGATTGGGTATCTTCTCAGCCATCCGCCAATAGCGTCCCTTGTATGAAATCAACTTGGGCAAACCAACTGAGGAAGCATGTACCATAAGTAAAAAGACCCATTGTCTGCAGAAACCCGCGAAGCAGCGAAAAATCTGCGTTATATATTTAGATATGCTTACATATAAAATCCGCGATAGAGTGAAGCCGCGAAAGTCGAAGCGCGATTTAGCGAGGGATTACTGTATATATGTTTTTCGCTGTAAAATAATATTATAATAAAAAAAAAACTGCTGAAAAAGGAAAGATAACTTTTTATAAAAAAGCCTCAGTGCTAACTTATCTTCAGTTGAAAGATAAATTTGACAAGTCAGTTATCATCATTTGTCTGTTGATGGTACTACTTTGACGCATAGCTAAATATCTAGAAGTGCCTAAAGTAAAAAATGAATAAATACGTAAATAAATGAAAGGAAAAAAAAACACTGACCTGTGCTTTCTGACAGCATGTAAAGTCCCATTCAGTGATGTATCCATCATGAATATTAGCTACAAATATATAAATAATTAGATAAAGATAGGGGACGTGAAAGGTGAAATAGATATAGAGTCAGATTTGGCATAAACATAATTAAATTGAGGACCGAAAAATCTTCAGGGTATGTAAAGAATCGAAAAAACAAATGCACACTATTGCATTGCAAAAGACATACATTATGTCAGGAACTGAACACAGTGCATGAAGTGTAATAAATATCCTCTGCCAGAATACAGAGTGACTCATAAGTGATTAAGACTGTTTTCACCCATCCACTTACAGTTTGAAGCAGGTTGGCTTATTATGTCCATTATATTATTAGGGGACAAAGTGGCTACAGTGTGTATCCTAATCGGCTCTGTTTCCATAATATGTTATTGAGTTCACCTCAGAACGAACAGCATCGACACAATCTGCAGGAACTTTTAATTGGAAAACAGCATGATTAATCCTGCTTATAAGAAAGAAAGCATCCTTGTAACTCCTGATACTGTGATTACTCCAGCACACCAAAATGCAAAATATAATCATGCCTGTTCACATGAACCTGAAAAATGGGCAGCAAAACTTAATATTTTTACTGCTCCCAATCGTAGAAGTAACGGAAAACCTGGATGCAGTTGATTTTAATAGGTATTCTTGCACCTTTTAAACAAATAATATCATTATAGAGTCATTACTGTCACATATAAAGGGTTAAAGTGAAATTCTTACTTGCATGTGCTAATCAACAAGCTACTTGCTGGTGATGTGATTAGTGAGTGTAACTGACTTACCTTTTTATATCATAAGTAATTTCTTACCTAAAATACTAATTTTGCCTCATCAAAAACAATTACTATAAACAATGCCAAACCAATATAAGAAAGTAATATGAAACAGCCCCCTCAGCAGCAGCTCTATCAAGTATACACTTTGCTAAAATAATGAATTACAGCCCTAATGAGGCTTCTCTAATATTAGTAAGGAGATTGTTCCCATAGTGTTGTTGCCTTTTAGTTAATGGCCACCACCAGAATTTTTCTTTAGAATTTGACACAAACACACACGGGCACATAGAGAATGGTGTTGATTTTTATCCACTATTGATTCTTCTTCTTTTGGCTGCTCCTGTTAGTGGTGGGCCACATTGTATCATCCTTTTCCATATCTTCCTACCCTCAGCATCTAGCTCCACTGCATCCCACAACCCTTCACGTCCTCTCTGACCAATTCTATAGTACTTCTTTTAGGCCTTCCTCTTTTCCTCTTACCTGGCAGCTCCATCCTTAACATCCTTCTCACTATATACCCAGCTTCTATCCTCTGCACAATGTCCAATCCAATGCAATCTTGGCTATTGGGTGTCTCCCCAACCCCTCTAATGTACTCATTTCTATTACTGTCCATCCTTGTCACACCCAATGCAAATCCTAAATATATTTAAACTTTGCCACCTCCAAATCTGTCTCATGTTTTTTGGCCAGTGGCCCCCGTCTCCAATTCATATAACAGCTCATCCTGTAGACCTTCCCTTTCACACTTGCTGATACCCGTTTATCACAAATCATTCCTGACACTCTTCTCCACCCACTCTACCCTGCCTGCACTCTCTTCTTCACCTCTCTTCCACACTCCCTGTTACTCTGAACTGTTGATCCCAAGTATTTAAACTCCTTCACCTCTGCCAACTCTACTCCCTGCATCCTCACCATTCCACTGACCTCCCCTCTCATTTACACACATGTATTCTATCTTGTTCTTACTGACCTTCATTCCTTTCCTCTGTAGGGCATATCTCCACCTCTCCAGGTCTCCTCAACCTGCTCCCTACTCTCACTACAGATCACAAAGTCATCCACAAACCTCATAATCCATGGGGACACTTGTCTAATCATGTCTGTCAACCTGTCCATCACCATTGTAAATATGAAAGGGCTCAGAGCTGATCCCTGATGTAATTCCACCTTTATCTTGAATGCATCTCCTACCACAGACTTCACCACTGTCATACTTCCCTCGTACATATCCTATACCACTCTTAGATACTTCTCTGCCACTCCCAACTTCCTCATACAGTACAACAACTCCTCTATAGGCACCTTGTCATATGCTTTCTCTAAGTCCACAAAGACACAATGCAAATCCTTCTGGCCTTCTCTGCACTTCTCTATCAACACCCTCTGAGCAAACATCGCATCCCTAGTGCTATTTCCTGACATGAAACCATGCTGCTTCTCATTAATCATCAACTTCCTTCTTAACCTAACTTACACTACTCTTTCCCATAACTTCATGCTGTGGCTCATCAATTTTATCCGTCTGTACTTACTGCAGTTCTGTACATCTCCCTTATTCTTAAAAATCGGTAGCAGTACACTTCTTCTCCACTCCTCAGGCATCTTCTCATTTACTAAGATTCCATTAAACAACCTGGTTAAAAACTCCACTGTCATCTCTCCCTAAACATCTCCCATGCTTCCACTTGTATGTCATCTAGACCAACAGCCTTTCTGTTCTTAAGCCTACTTCTCCATCTGTACTTCCTCCTTGCTAATCCATTGCACTTCCTGATTCACTATCTCCCCATCATCCCACCTTCTCTCTCTCTCATTTTCTTCATTCATAAGTCTCTCAAAGTACTCTTTCCATCTGCTCAACACACTTTCCTCGCTTGTGAGTATGTGTCCATCTTTATCCTTTATCACCCTAACCTGCTGCACATCTTTCCCAGCTCAGCCCCTCTCTCTAGCCCAATCGGTATAGGTTCTTTTCTCCCTCCTTAGTGTCCAGCCTCTCATTTAACTCATCATATGCCTTTTCTTTAGCCTTCGTCACCTCTTTCTTAATCTTACACTTTAGCTCCTTGTACTCCTGTCTACTTTCTGCATCTCTCTGATTATACTACTTTTTTGACAACCTCTTCCTCTGTTTACTTTCCTGTACTTCCCCATTTCACCACCAGGTTTCCTTATTCTTCTTCCGCTGTCCAGATGTCACATCAAGCACCCTTCTAGCTGTCACCCTTACTGCTTCTGCTGTAGTTGACCAGCTATCTGGTAACTCTTCACTTCCACCCAGTGCCTGTCTGACCTCCTCCCTAAAACTCAACCTTACAGTCTTCTTTTTTCAGCTTCCCACCATTTAATCCTTGGCTCTGTCCCCCACTCTCCTCCTCTTCTTGATATCCAATGTCATCCTACAGACCACCATCTTATGTTGCCTAACTACACTTTCCCCGTCCACCACTATGCAGACTCCAATCTCCTTCAGGACTGACCCTCCTGCATAGGATATAATCTACCTGTTTGCATCGTCCTCTACTGTTGTATGTCACCCTGTGTTCCTCCCTCTTCTTTAAATATGTATTTGCCACAGCCATGTCCATCCTTTTCATACAATCTACTACCATCCAACATTTTTCATTCCTATTTGACACCAAACCTACCCATCACCTCCTCGTTTCCTCTACTCCCTTCACCAGCATGTCTACTGAAATCTGCTCCAATCACCACTCTCTCTCCCTTGGGTAAACTCTTCATCACTTCATCCAACTCACTCCAGAAATCGGCTTTCTCATCCATTGCATACCCAACTTGCGGGGCCATATGCACTGTAAAGGCGCTTTATAGCGCCCGACCCGGCACAGACTCAGGCAGAGGCACGTACTTTAATAAAAGGCTTTTTATTGCTTCTTCAGCCGTGGGGCACGCCTTCCCCGTGTCCCACAGGCCCAACACAGTCCCAAAAGCACTTCCAACACAACAACTCACACTTCTCTCCACCTCAGCACCACCACTCCTCCTCAGGCTTGTCCTCTTCCTCCCAAACTCTGGCTCCCTGAGTGGTGGTGGCTGGCCCTTTTTATATCCCACCCGGAAGCGGTCCAGGTGCTTGGACACCTGGTCCTAATTGCCCTTCCGGGTGGGGCTGAAGGTATGACCAGCCAGGCTGCTGACTCCACGCAGCTCCCCCCTGGCGGCCATCCGAGCCCCCAACCAGGCTGTGAAGGACTCCATCTCCCATGGAGCCATGCGCCGGGCTGGGGAATCATTGGCTGCCAGGGAGGCTGCCACCAAGCGTCCCGGGGGAGGTATTGAACAAGTCCCATGGCTGCTCCCCCGGAACAGATGTAGCAGAGGCGTCCCTGCCGGGCATGGGACCCGGCTGTCCCTTTACAGCACTAACAACATTCATTATCACACCTTCCAGTTTCCAACTTCATAATCATCACTCTGTCCAGCACTCTTTTCATTTCCAAACAACTCTTGATATACTGTTCCTTCAGAATAACCCCTACCCCATTTCTCCTCCCATCCACACCATGATAGAACAATTTGAACCACCTCCAATCCACTTGGCCTTACTCCCCTTCCATTTAGTCTCTTGCATGCACAATATACCAACCTTCCCTTCTCTCCAACATATTGGCTAACTCTCTCCCCTTACCAGTCATACTGCTAACACTCAAAGTTCCTACACTCACTTCCCACTCTCTTTGCCTTACTCCTCTCCTCCCTGCCTCTGGACAAACCTCCCCTTCTTCTTCTCCTTCTTTAGCCAACAGTAGCCCAATTTCCACCAGCACCTTCTTGGGTAACAGTACTGGAGGCAGCCATTGTTAACCTGGGCCTCGACCGATCCGGTTTGGAAATCTGTATTGTTTTCCACATATTGATCTGACAAAACTTTACACAGGATGCCCCATTTATCCAGGCTTGGGATGGGCATGAAGAAACACACTGGTTTGTTCATCTCCTGTGGGTGGGTTCACTACAGAATCACATTTTAATTCACTACAGAATTAAAATGAACCTGGATTCACTACAGAATTAAAATGAATTTAAAAAAGTAAAATTAAATTAATTAAATTAAATTAATTAAATAAATAAATAAAATTAATTAAATAAAAAACTCAAATTAAATTCACTATGCAATTAAACTGAATCTGAATTCACTACAGAATCACATTTTAATTTAATCATTTCATCTTATCTTTGATCCTATATTCCTGATGACAATCAGAACACTATCAGAACATGCCTAGAACACTATCTATAGCTGGTGGCAAGGCAGAATTTTCACAACAAATCCTAGGAAGGGCTTGCATCAAAACAGAAATGGAGGTGGGTCCAGAGTGTATCCCATAACTGAGCCGGCACTTTTATTTAGCATGTTGATATGGTGGGCCTCTCTTGAAATGATGTTTCCAGCCCAGCACCACCACAGTGAAGAAAATTGCACTGGCCATCACAGAGTTGAAGAAGATGTAAAGAATGTCTTACTCAATTAAGTGGTTAGAGCATTAACCAACAAGACGTTTTTCATCAACGATCTTATTAGTGATAGGAAAAATGATTTTATTGCACTAAGTGAAACGTGGCTTTGTTCTGATAGTTGTGGCTGTTTAAATCGAATCTGCGCCTACCGAATTACAGTTTTGATCATGGGGATCGCCAAAGGTAAGAAATGCGGCGGTCTTAGCAAACATTACTCTAGCCGGTTAAAGTGTAAAGATGTCGGCTTTGGCAAATTCAAGTCCTTTGAGTATCTTGCCGTTGTTATTCATGGAGCTTCTCAGTTTCTAGTATTATTGTATAGACCCCCCTAAATACAATGCGTTCCTCAATTCTATGAGGGAATTCTGAGACTTGGTGTCAATTGTAATTATGAACTATAACACACGTTCCTAATAGTCGGTGACTTTAACTTTCATATCGATAATCAGTGTGACTCGAAAGTAAAAGAATTCATATAACCTCCTGGACATTAGTCAGCCTACACACAAAGCAGGTCATACGTTAGACTCAGTAATTACTAAAGGACTAAAAGTTGATGTGAAGCAGATCATTGATATTGGTCTATCAGACCATTTTCTCTTACTATTTAATATAAAAATAATGATAGAAAAATATTCACAAGAAGCACATTGTTAAAAATGCTTCTTTGATTCATCAGCAGCTTTAAAATTTACAAACATTAAAGCAACCAGTCCATTTGTAGTGCTTACTACAATAGTGAGAATAATGTAAATAGTAAGGTGGAAAATTTTAATACTAAGGTGAGAGCTGCTGCTGACACAGTCGCACCTGAAAAGACAGTTAAAAAATCTTCTAGCATTGTTATACCATGGAAGACCCAAAGAATGTCTGATCTAAAGAGAACATGCCGGAGAGCTGAGCGTAAATGGAGAAAAACTAAACTAACTATCCACTATGAGATATTGAAAGTTAAAATAACAGAATACAACAACATAGTCCGTCTTGAGAGGCGGTGTTATTTCTCTAGAATTATAAATAACAATGCTAGTAATCCCAGAGTCTTATTCTCTACAACTGATCATCTGCTAAATCCAGGTCACTCAATGGAATGCCTCCAAAATACTTCCAGTGAAACTTGTGAGGCTTTTACTAGATTTTTTAATCACAAAATTAATATTAGAAATAATATACAGTAATCCCCTCCTCCATCGCGGGGGTTGCGTTCCAGAGCCACCGCGAAATAAGAAAATCCGCGAAGTAGAAACCATATGTTTATATGGTTATTTTTATATTGTCATGCTTGGGTCACAGATTTGTGCCGAAACACAGGAGGTTGTAGAGAGACAGGAACGTTATTCAAACACTGCAAACAAACATTTGTCTCTTTTTCAAAAGTTTAAACTGTGCTCCATGACAAGACAGAGATGACAGTTCTGTCTCACAATTAAAAGAATGCAAACATATCTTCCTTTTCAAAGGAGTGCGTGTCAGGAGAGAGATAGAGAACAAAGCAAGCAGTCAAAAAAAAATCAATAGGACTGTTTGGCTTTTAAGTATGCGAAGCACCGCCGGTACAAAGCTGTTGAAGGCGGCAGCTCACACCCCCTCCGTCAGGAGCAGGAAGAGAGAGAGAGCCAGAGAAAAACAGTCAAAAATCAATACGTGCCCTTTGAGCTTTTAAGTATGCGAAGCACCGTGCAGCATGTCCTTCAGGAAGCAGCTGCACACAGAAGGTAGTAACGTCCCTATCGTCTAGGTGTGCGAACAGCCCCCCTGCTCACACCCCCCCTACATCAGCGCAAGAGAGAGAGAGAGAGAGAAAGTAAGTTGGGTAGCTTCTCAGCCATCTGCCAATAGCGTCCCTTGTATGAAATCAACTGGGCAAACCAACTGAGGAAGCATATACCAGAAATTAAAAGACCCATTGTCCACAGAAACCCACGAAGCAGCGAAAAATCCGCGATATATATTTAAATATGCTTACATATAAAATCCGCGATGGAGTGAAGCGCGAAAGGCGAAGCGCGATATAGCGAGGGATCACTGTAGTATATCTCCCCAATACTGATCCTCTTAAACCACAAGTAGTACTCCATTATTTACATATTAAATTCTTTCACCAGGATAGATTTACCTCATTTATATAAAATCATTTCTCAACTGAGACCCTCCACCTGTGTCCTTGACCCAATACCAACAAGTTTTTTCAAAGAAGTATCGGGCGTGCTAATTGATAGTATTCTTGACATAATAAACTCGTCATTAGATACGGGGGTCTTCCCAGACTGTCTTAAGACTGCTGTAGTTAAACCCCAGCTGAAGAAAAATAATCTTGACTCCTCTGCTTTGGAAAATTTTAGACCTATTTCTAACTTGCCTTTCTTAAGTAAAATTCTAGAGAAGACAGTCATTATGCAGCTTAATGATCACCTCAATAAACATGCTGTTCTTGATAAGTTTCAGTCGGGTTTCAGAACAAATCACAGTACATTAACTGCACTTGTTAAAGTAGTAAATGACTTGCAGGTAAATGCAGACAGAGGCTGTTTATCTGTTCTCATCCTCCTAGATCTGAGTGCCGCATTTGATAACATTGATCACAATATTCTTAAAAATCGCCTTAGTCAATGGGTGGGCCTCTCTGGCAGTGCCTTAAATTGGTTTGAATCCTACCTGGCAGGAAGAAAATTTTTTGTTAGTTGTGGTAATTATACTTCAAAGACACATGATATTCTATATGGTGTTCCTCAACGCTCTATCCTGGGTCAGCTGCTCTTTTTGATTTACATGCTTCCTTTAGGTCAGATTATCTCAAGGCATAATGTGAGCTACCACAGCTATGCTGATGACACATAACTGTATTTATCAATAGCGCCTGATGACCCCAACACTCTTGATTCACTGATACAATGTCTCACTTGTGTTACCGAATGGATGAGTAGTAATTTTCTCAAACTAAATAGTGAGAAAACAGAAATTTTAATGATTGGCAGTAATGGATATAATGAGGTTATTAGAAATAAACTTGATGCATTAGGATTAAAAGTCAAGACGGAGGTAAAGAATTTAGGGGTAACTATTGACTCTGACCTGAATTTTAAATCACATATTAATCAGATTACTAGGACAGCATTTTGTCACTAAAGAAATATAGCAAAAGTTAGACCTCTTATAACATTGCAAGATGCTGAAAAATTAGATCATGCTTTTGTTTTCAGTTGGCTAGATTACTGTAACGCACTCCTCTCAGGAGTACAAAAAAAAAACATCAATCGATTGCAACTAGTGCATAATGCTACAATCTTAGCTCGGAAAAGAAAATCAGAGCACATCAACCCAGTTTTGATGTCACTACATTGGTTACCTGTGCCATTTAGAATGACTTTAAAATACTGCTTATGGTTTACAAAGCCTTAAATAATCTCGCTACATCTTATATTTCAGAATGTCTTACACCTTACACTCCAAATGGTAACCTTAGATCTTCAAATGAGTGTCTACTTAGGATTCCAAGAGCTAAACTTAAAAGAAGTGGTGAGGCGGCCTTCTGCCGTTATGCACCTAAAATCTGGAATAGCTTGCCAATAGGAATTAGCCAGGCTACTACAGTGGAGCACTTTAAAACACTGCTGAAAACTCATTACTTTAACACGGCTTTCTCATGGTTTCATCTTAGTTAAATCCTGATGCTCTGTATATTCAGTTAATTACCATTATTATTCATGGTGGCTCCAAAATCCGTACTAACCCCTACTTTCTCTTCTGTTCTTTTTCCGGTTTTCTGTGGTGGCGATCTGCGCCACTACCACCTAATCAAAGCACCGTGATGTCCCTACATTGATGGATCAAAGGCCAGAAGTCCACATGACCGTCATCATCAAATTCTTCCATGTGAACCCTGAATACAATGAGGACTGATTGAGGTCATTTATGTTAGGTAGAATGTCTAGAGGGGGCTGGGTGGTCTCGTGGCCTGGAACCCCTACAGATTTTATTTTTTTTCTCCAGCCATCTTGAGTTTTTTTTTGGTTGTTTCTGTCCACCCTGGCCATCGGACCTTACTTTTATTCAATGTTAATTAGTGTTCCCTAATTTTAATTATTTATTTTGTCTTTTTTCTCTTTCTTCATCATGTAAAGCACTTTGAGCAATATTGTTTGTATGAAAATGTGCTGTAGAAATAAATGTTGTTGTTGTAAAGGTACATGGTCTCATAAAAATAAATAGCCTGCTCGGCCCTTTCTTATTTAGTTCCTCTGTGTTATGAGACCAGTCCAGTCTGTCATTGATGTGGACCCCCAAGTACTTATAGGAGTGCAGCACTTCAGCATCCACTCCCTGAGTTGTGACTGGACATAGAGGCTGGCTCTTTGGTGCAGTGAAAGTCAATATATTCCCCCTTTTCTGTGCACATGACTCTTATTTGGTATCTCTCTTCCAAATACTAGACTTTTTACAAGATGCCAAGATATTAAAGAATTGGGTATTGAGTATAGATTGTTGTCAAGCAAAGTTTCCTTCTCTTACATCTTCAATCAGTTGGTAATCACTCTTTTGCAATTTAAATAAATACATGTTTAAACTAGAAACTGAAACATCTGTATCAGGCATTTAGATTTACAAAGCAATTAAGGTTATACACTTTTCCATTTCTTAAATGTATTAGAAGAAGCCTAATGTATGGGTAGAAATGACTGCTATAAAATTAAACAAGCAAAACACATATAAAATTTGGTGTACTCAAGGACATCCCTGTTCAATGGCCATTGAATGGAATAAACTTTGACTAGTTATGAATTACTGACAACTGTGGTGCAGGTGACCCTGCAAGACCTTATTAAGAAGAGAGGTGTTGCAGTTCTAGACGGCAGTGTAAGATGTTTATGTAAAGAATGTGCCAAATGTAATTACTCCATAGGGAACACTGCAGTCAGTTGCTATCTTGCATATACCCAGATCTGTGTGTCACTTGTGTTAAATGTATCTTTAATAAATGCATAGTCTTTGTATATTTGGCATTCTTATCATCTTCTTTGGGTAGATGGACACTATGAGAGCACTCCCAACTTTCTTAAATTGTATTATAATATTCACTTTCAGAAATACTGTTTTTATTGTCTATATTGGAAAAATAATTTTCGTATTGGTTTTGCTGTTTGCTTTAGTGACATTTTTCAGACAGGGTATATATGTTTTAATAATAACAACAATAATAATAATAGTTTAATGTTGTCAGGTAAGGTATAAAATGCCTCAAGCCACATTACACTAAACAAAAATACAATCAGCGGCTGAGCAAAAATGAAGCAATTTAACTAAATGAAAAAGAAAATGACTTCTGCTCACTTAATATTTTATCTCAAATGTCAGGCTGTAGCATGATGAAATGAAATGCCAGACCATGGTCTAATAAGAAAGAATGCTGAAAGAAATAATGAATTAATTTATTTTTAGGTTAAAATTTCTTTTTTCATTATCTCTTTAGAATTAGATGTCAGCAGAACTGTCAGCAGTTAAACTCTGAACAAATAGCAGGCTGGAAAATGAAGAAGAAAGACAAGTTTGAAAACTTTTATAAAACAGCTTTTCATTCAGTGAAAATGTACAGACTGAACAATATCCAAAATTACTTTTTAACACTTATGAATAAAAAAAAACCTTAAACTTTGTGAAAATACATAGTGTTTACAGCATTAGCTCGGTAAAATACAATTTCAGCATTACAGAGCAAAGATAAATCTTATTTGATGGCACATGCAAAATGGTAAAGGAAATTGTAATTTCTGAACATATGCTTGCATACTTCTGTTTTGTATATTAAGCTCAACCTTGTCATGTTGGCTGGATTTTTGTTACTTTCTAGTAGACCTGATTCAATTATTGATAAATTAACATATTTGACAGTTAATGTCTAGAGAAGAAACCTTTTCCGGGATGTCAAACAATATGGCTACCAACTAGATCTAATTGAGTGCAAAATAAATGTAGTCACACTATTTAATTTTAATGTGCACATTACATAAACCTGTGACTTTCACAGAATTTCCCTATTTGTGTTCAGCCCATTTTATACTTTGTAACCTTTATGAAAGAAAAGATCATGCCAGGATCATGCCAGTTGGCACTGCCTCCCAAGACTTAATTTGCCAATGATTACTGCTAGACAAAAACACATTGATTCACAAATTAATTTGACAAGACACTTTTCATTCCATTTCCACATGGAATCATTGCTTTTTAAAATGAACTTCATTTATGAATCCAGACTGAAAAAGCATACATTATGCATTATATATTTATGTAAGAATTCCACTGTAATATGTCTTCCCCCATTGTGCTTTAGGTGTTACTGTGACGATGCAGGTTCTTGCTCCATTGCTCCCCACTTCCTTTTTGGGAAATCTTGAACCCAACACCATCGGTAATGTAACTGGATAAGCTGGACAGTGAGGACACAATGAAGCAAGAGGATGGTGCAAAAAAGTGCATGTGCTTTTATTAAAAACAACAAAACCAAAAACAGTGTTCAAAATAAATAGTGCAGTGCTCCAAACGTCAATAAATAAATAATCCATTAAAAACAAGTGAAATGTGTAGGTTAAAATCCCATAAATAAATCCAGTTAAAACGAGGTTAAAAACAATGGCTGGATGCAGTCCTTTAAAACAAAACTCGGTGCCTTCTTTCTACCTGGTGGATCCCCTGCCTCTCCCTTCCAGGCCTTGCATCAGGGGAGTCACGCTACCTGCAGCTGACTTCTTCTACTGGTCTGGAAGCTTCCTGAACCCTGGCTTCATTTAGCCTCGCCAGACTGAGACATGGGATCCCCAGCAACCAGGGCGCTCACTCTGGGACTTCCAATTCCCATGCCTCCAACACCAGCTGCCTTCCGCGGTGAGCCAACCTTCTTCCAGTCACTCCTGCTCCTCTGAAGCGCTCAGCAGGAGCGACCACTACTTTCTGCACCCCTGAGTGCCGGCCAGACCCTGTACAGGGGCTCTTCTCCCATCTGCCTGTCATTATACATCGAGCCTGCTTTCGCTTGCTCGTTCTCTCTTGCACCGGCTTACATTAATTGTAAGAAATACTTTGTGTGTATGTATAAATGTGTACATATACACATACAGTATATATATATATATATATATATATATCTTATATATAAACGTCTACTCGTGGATGTGTGTCTGTCTGTCTGTCTGTCGAGCCCAGAAGTGAGAGGTGGAGTCAGGGTAAGGGTTCCACCTCCGAGGAAACAGAAAACTCGTTTAGCTAGCACATTGGCAAAACAAAACCACAGAAGAAAGAGACACTCGCTTAGCCACTAATACACAAGTGAGGCAAGCATATCGGCAAAATGGTATCCCTTTTACTTTTCCTCCCGCCACTAATACACAAGCGAGGCGAGCACGTCGGCAAAACAAAACCTCTGAAGAAACACAATCGCTTAGCCGCTAATGCACAAGCAATGCGAGCACTTCGGCAAAATGAAACCTCCTAGGAGAGAGATGCCCAGAGTAGTTCCTTTCAATTACCTGACATCACTACATTTCAATTTTTTTTCTTACTATTTCAATAGTTTCTAGGACCCAATGGGCTTACACTGCTAGTATAAATATGCACATATATATACAGTGCATCCAGAAAGTATTCACAGCACATCACTTTTTCCACATTTTGTTATGTTACAGCCTTATTCCAAAATGGATTAAATTCATTTTTTTCCTCAGAATTCTACATACAACACCCCATAATGACAACATGAAAAAAGTTTACTTGAGATTTTTGCAAATTTATTAAAAATAAAAAAATTGAGAAAGCACATGTACATAAGTATTCACAGCCTTTGCCATGAAGCTCAAAATTGAGCTCAGGTGCATCCTGTTTCCCCTGATCATCCTTGAGATGTTTCTGCAGCTTCATTGGAGTCCACCTGTGGTAAATTCAATCAATTGGACATGATTTGGAAAGGCACACACCTGTCTATATAAGGTCCCACAGTTGATAGTTCATGTCAGAGTACAAACCAAGCATGAAGTCAAAGGAATTGTCTGTAGACCTCCGAGACAGGATTGTCTCGAGGCACAAATCTGGGGAAGGTTACAGAAAAATTTCTGCTGCTTTGGAGGTCCCAGTGAGCACAGTGGCCTCCATCATCCGTCAGTGGAAGAAGTTCGAAACCACCAGGACTCTTCCTAGAGCTAGCCGGCCATCTAAACTGAGTGATCAGGGGAGAAGGGCCTTAGTCAGGGAGGTGACCAAGAACCCGATGGTCACTCTGTCAGAGCTCCAGAGGTCCTCTGTGGAGAGAGGAGAACCTTCCAGAAGGACAACCATCTCTGCAGCAATCCACCAATCAGGCCTGTATGGTAGAGTGGCCAGACGGAAGCCACTCCTTAGTAAAAGGCACATGGCAGCCCACCTGGAGTTTGCCAAAAGGCACCTGAAGGACTCTCAGACCATGAGAAAGAAAATTCTCTGGTCTGATGAGACAAAGATTGAACTCTTTGGTGTGAATGCCAGGCGTCACGTTTGGAGGAATCCAGGCACCGCTCATCACCAGGCCAATACCATCCCTACAGTGAAGCATGGTGGTGGCAGCATCATGCTGTGGGTATGTTTTTCAGCGGCAGGGGACTGGGAGACTAGTCAGGATAAAGGGAAAGATGACTGCAGCAATGTACAGAGACATCCTGGATGAAAACCTGCTCCATAGCGCTCTTGACCTCAGAATGGGGTGATGGTTCATCTTTCAGCAGGACAACGACCCTAAGCACACAGCCAAGATATCAAAGGAGTGGCTTCAGGACAACTCTGTGAATGTCCTTGAGTGGCCCAGCCAGAGCCCAGACTTGAATCCGATTGAACATCTCTGGAGAGATCTTAAAATGGCTGTGCACCGACGCTTCCCATCCATCCTGATGGAGCTTGAGAGGTGCTGCAAAGAGGAATGGGCGAAACTGGCCAAGGATAGGTGTGCCAAGCTTGTGGCATCATATTCAAAAAGACTTGAGGCTGGAATTGCTGCCAAAGGTGCATCGACAAAGTATTGAGCAAAGGCTGTGAATACTTATGTACATGTGATTTCTCAGTTTTTTTATTTTTAATAAATTTGCAAAAACCTCAAGTAAACTTTTTTCATGTTGTCATTATGGGGTGTTGTGTGTAGAATTCTGAGGGAAAAAATGAATTTAATCCATTTTGGAATAAGGCTGTAACATAACAAAATGTGGAAAAAGTGATGCGCTGTGAATACTTTCCGGATGCACTGTATATACAATACATTACATACATGTACATAATTTGGAAATTGTTGTCTTTTTCAACATATTCAAACAGGAAAACAGAATATCTTCATGCAACCAGTGTCTGCAGGTAAAGCTGACATACCTGGATAAAAATACAAGGAAAATATACCTTTTAAATATTTATTGAACAAAGATATCAACAGATATAATGTTCTGCTGGGGAAAAAGTAAGTACACTCTTGAATTCAGAAGCGTTTAATGATCCCTTTGCAGCAATGACTTCTTGAAAGCATTTTCCATAACTACCCACCAGTCTCTGCTATTAACATGCTGACACTTTTGACCACCTTCAATTGAAAGATGTGTGTGGGTTTTCATGCATGTACAACAACATTTCAATGAGATTCGAGTCAGGGATCTGACTAGGCTAGTCAGTAACCCTCCATTTCTTCTTCCTGAGTCATTCCCTGATGGATTTGCTAGAATGCTTTTGATTCTTATCATGTTGAGAGGTCAATTTCTGGTTCAATTTCAACTTTTGGACAGATTGTATGACATTCTCCTCAAGGACTGTGCGATATGAGGCAGAATTCATAGTAGACTTGATGACTGCAAGATGACTATAGGCACTGAGGCAGCAATATAACCCCAAATCATAACATTACCCACGACAATACTTCATATTTGGAATGAGGTTCTCCTGAAATGCTGCCTTTCATGTACGCCAAACATATCTACTGTTACTGTGGTGAAACAACTCTATATTTGAGGCCTGGTCTTTGCCAGTATGTTTCATGGCAAACTATAGTCTAGCCCTAACGTTCAAGAAACTACGAACTGCTTTAGCATTTCTAATTTTATATATATATATATATAATAGTAAAAGGCGCTTTATAGCGCCCGACCCGGCACAGACTGAGACAGAGGCACGTACTTCAATAAAGACTCTTTTATTACTCTTCAGCCGTGGGGCACGCCTTCCCCGTGTCCTACAGGCCCAACACAGTCCCAAATACACTCACAATTACTCTCTCCATCCAACTCCGCACCACCACTCCTCCTCCTCCTCCTCCTCCTCCTCCTCCTCCTCCTCCTCCTCAGGCTCAGGCTTAGTCCTCCTCCTACCGACTCTGGCTCTCTCAAGTGGTGGTGGCTGGCCTTTTTTATACCCCACCCGGAAGCGTTCCAGGTGCTTGATTACCTGGTCCTAATTGACCTTCCGGGTGGGGCTGACGAGTCGACCAGCTGGGCTGGAAAGTCTATGCAGCTCCCCCTGGCGGCCATCCAAGCCCCCAACCAGGCTGTGGAGGACTCCATCTCCCATGGAGCCTTGGGGAGGCTGCCACCAAGCGTCCCGGGGGAAGTACTGAGCTGCCCATGGTGGCTCCGCCGGAACAGATGCAGCAGGGCCATCCCTGCCGGGCATGGGACCCGGCTGTCCTTCACATGGCCCCTCCCTCAGATGAGGCTTCTGGAGCTCATCGGCCTGCCCCGCGAGGGCCGGTCCTCTTCAGGATAGGGAGTCGGCATTCTTGGCTCCGTTTCTGCGGCCTGTGAAAATATAATCAACAGGTCTGGGGGTGCTGCCCCAACGTCCCTGCCACTCGGACGTCCTCACTGGACAACACCTCCAGACGTGGCCACCGTGGCCGCAGTTATAGCATGCCCGACCCCCTCCAGTTCGACCATTGCGGGCGTGGAAGCAGGCAGGAAACTCCTGCCCCTTAGCCCGCTCTGCAGAGGGCTTGCGACGGTTCCGCCCCTCTGCAGCGTAGCCCTCCCGCTGCGTTACACCAACGGGCTTATGCTGCACTTTGTTAGGAGTCCCTGACCTCTTTGTCCGGGTCCTCCTCTTTCTTTTGGGTGTACTGACGGTCTGAGTCCCCCTATGGGAAGAGGGGAGACCCCGTGCCGTCTGCACCCCTTTAGACGGCCGTAAGACAGATGCGGGCAGTCGGGGCGGAGTCATTTGGCAGCCGGCGTTCACCAGCTGCCTCTCCTCACGCTCTTCTGCCACGCCGTATGTCATCACGGCAGCGTCCTGTGTTGAGGGCGGAGCGGCCTGGCAAGCAGTACTAATCATCCCTGCTGCCGCTGCGCACCGCCCTCCTTTCTGTCCGACCCAGGCGTCACCTACCTGCGTCGCTGCGTCCTGCAGGCTGGAGGGTGACGACCCACATGTCCGAAGCCAATCAAACAGTGCTCCGCACGGGCCGCCGAGCTTCTTCTCCAGCCCCTCCTTTGACTCCTGCAGGACCTGAAAGATTTTAAACAAAGACTGCAGGGCGAGGACAACTGATTGCACCTCCCCTTCCGCCGACCGCAAGCCATCAAGGCCCTGCGGCATCTCCGCAGGCCCGTTAGGGTAATCTAGAGGCTCGGGGAGAAGGTCCGTCGGCCCCGCCTGCGACCTTTCCTCGGCGGGCAACTGACACACGCCCTCCCCCCCCTTCACCTGTTTCCAAAAGGAGCTCCTGCTCCTTGGGCAGTGACACCACGTCGGGAAACTTGTCCGGGCTCTCCTCCTTCAGCTGCTTACTCGGCTCGAAGAGAAGACACAGCCCAGCCTCTCTCTCTCCCGAGCTCTCTCCACTGTCACGCCACAGACAGACCTCATCTGGCCAGCAATGGGTGCTTCGCCCGTCGGCGCCTAGGAGGTAGGCTGACGCGAACACGGAAAACCCTTCCTGCGGCCCTTCACCCTTGGGCCCATCACCTACCTCCGGCTGCAACCCGTGGTTCTGGTTGGCAGGGCGGCGTCTGGCGGCTGGCTTCTGTGCCCGCCCGGCTTTCTTTTTTCCCATTCTGAGTGGTGCCTGCAGCAGCTCCTTGGCAGCCTCAGTTGCGCTCTCTCGTTGTGCTGCGCGAGCCGGCTTGCGACCCCTGCCACGTGTGCGCTCCTCACGCCTCTCGTGCTGTGCAGCGTGTGCTGGCTTGCAGCTGCTGGATCCCTCTGCATGTGCGCGCTTCGATGCGCTGAGCTGTGCTCTCTGAGCCGTGTGAGCTTGCTAGTAAGTGCAATAGGAGCGTGCTCGCCACTCCGCTGAGTCGAGCACGTGCCTCCCGCTGTTATAGTTGGCTATGCCGGGTCTCTACTCGAATTTAAGTGCAGGTTCCGGTCCAATTGGACGGACCGGGATCCTGCCGACTACGCCACTTGTAAAAGGCACTTTATAGCGCCCGACCTGGCACAGACTGAGACAGAGGCACGTACTTCAATAAAGACTCTTTTATTACTCTTCAGCCGTGGGGCACGCCTTCCCCGTGTCCTACAGGCCCAACACAGTCCCAAATACACTCACAATTACTCTCTCCATCCAACTCAGCACCACCACTCCTCCTCCTCCTCCTCCTCCTCCTCCTCAGGCTCAGGCTTAGTCCTCCTCCTACCGACTCTGGCTCTCTCAAGTGGTGGTGGCTGGCCTTTTTTATACCCCACCCGGAAGCGTTCCAGGTGCTTGATTACCTGGTCCTAATTGACCTTCCGGGTGGGGCTGACGAGTCGACCAGCTGGGCTGGAAAGTCTATGCAGCTCCCCCTGGCGGCCATCCAAGCCCCCAACCAGGCTGTGGAGGACTCCATCTCCCATGGAGCCTTGGGGAGGCTGCCACCAAGCGTCCCGGGGGAAGTACTGAGCTGCCCATGGTGGCTCCGCCGGAACAGATGCGGCAGGGCCATCCCTGCCGGGCATGGGACCCGGCTGTCCTTCACATGGCCCCTCCCTCAGATGAGGCTTCTGGAGCTCATCGGCCTGCCCCGCGAGGGCCGGTCCTCTTCAGGATAGGGAGTCGGCATTCTTGGCTCCGTTTCTGCGGCCTGTGAAAATATAATCAACAGGTCTGGGGGGTGCTGCCCCAACGTCCCTGCCACTCGGACGTCCTCACTGGACAACACCTCCAGACGTGGCCACCGTGGCCGCAGTTATAGCATGCCCGACCCCCTCCAGTTCGACCCTTGCGGGCGTGGAAGCAGGCAGGAAACTCCTGCCCCTTAGCCCGCTCTGCAGAGGGCTTGCGACGGTTCCGCCCCTCTGCAGCGTAGCCCTCCCGCTGCGTTACACCAACGGGCTTATGCTGCACTTTGTTAGGAGTCCCTGACCTCTTTGTCCGGGTCCTCCTCTTTCTTTTGGGTGTACTGACGGTCTGAGTCCCCCTATGGGAAGAGGGGAGACCCCGTGCCGTCTGCACCCCTTTAGACGGCCGTAAGACAGATGCGGGCAGTCGGGGCGGAGTCATTTGGCAGCCGGCGTTCACCAGCTGCCTCTCCTCACGCTCTTCTGCCACGCCGTATGTCATCACGGCAGCGTCCTGTGTTGAGGGCGGAGCGGCCTGGCAAGCAGTACTAATCATCCCTGCTGCCGCTGCGCACCGCCCTCCTTTCTGTCCGACCCAGGCGTCACCTACCTGCGTCGCTGCGTCCTGCAGGCTGGAGGGTGACGACCCACATGTCCGAAGCCAATCAAACAGTGCTCCGCACGGGCCGCCGAGCTTCTTCTCCAGCCCCTCCTTTGACTCCTGCAGGACCTGAAAGATTTTAAACAAAGACTGCAGGGCGAGGACAACTGATTGCACCTCCCCTTCCGCCGACCGCAAGCCATCAAGGCCCTGCGGCATCTCCGCAGGCCCGTTAGGGTAATCTAGAGGCTCGGGGAGAAGGTCCGTCGGCCCCGCCTGCGACCTTTCCTCGGCGGGCAACTGACACACGCCCTCCCCCCCTTCACCTGTTTCCAAAAGGAGCTCCTGCTCCTTGGGCAGTGACACCACGTCGGGAAACTTGTCCGGGCTCTCCTCCTTCAGCTGCTTACTCGGCTCGAAGAGAAGACACAGCCCAGCCTCTCTCTCTCCCGAGCTCTCTCCACTGTCACGCCACAGACAGACCTCATCTGGCCAGCAATGGGTGCTTCGCCCGTCGGCGCCTAGGAGGTAGGCTGACGCGAACACGGAAAACCCTTCCTGCGGCCCTTCACCCTTGGGCCCATCACCTACCTCCGGCTGCAACCCGTGGTTCTGGTTGGCAGGGTGGCGTCTGGCGGCTGGCTTCTGTGCCCGCCCGGCTTTCTTTTTTCCCATTCTGAGTGGTGCCTGCAGCAGCTCCTTGGCAGCCTCAGTTGCGCTCTCTCGTTGTGCTGCGCGAGCCGGCTTGCGACCCCTGCCACGTGTGCGCTCCTCACGCCTCTCGTGCTGTGCAGCGTGTGCTGGCTTGCAGCTGCTGGATCCCTCTGCATGTGCGCGCTTCGATGCGCTGAGCTGTGCTCTCTGAGCCGTGTGAGCTTGCTAGTAAGTGCAATAGGAGCGTGCTCGCCACTCCGCTGAGTCGAGCACGTGCCTCCCGCTGTTATAGTTGGCTATGCCGGGTCTCTACTCGAATTTAAGTGCAGGTTCCGGTCCAATTGGACGGACCGGGATCCTGCCGACTACGCCACTTGTAAAAGGCACTTTATAGCGCCCGACCTGGCACAGACTGAGACAGAGGCACGTACTTCAATAAAGACTCTTTTATTACTCTTCAGCCGTGGGGCACGCCTTCCCCGTATCCCACAGGCCCAACACAGTCCCAAATACACTCACAATTACTCTCTCTATCCACCTCAGCACCACCACCACCACCACCACTACTCCTCCTCCTCCTCCTCCTCCTCCTCAGGCTTAGTCCTCCTCCTCCCGACTCTGGCTCTCTCGAGTGGTGGTGGCTGGCCTTTTTTATACCCCACCCGGAAGCATTCCAGGTGCTTGATTACCTGGTCCTAATTGACCTTCCGGGTGGGGCTGACGAGTCAACCAGCTGGGCTGGAAAGTCCATGCAGCTCCCCCTGGTGGCCATCCAAGCCCCCAACCAGGCTGTGGAGGACTCCACCTCCCATGGAGCCTTGCGCCAGGTTGGGGAATCATCGTCCACCAGGGAGGCTGCCACCAAGCGTCCCGGGGGAGGTACTGAGCTGTCCATGGTGGCTCCCCCGGAACAGATGCGGCAGGGCCGTCCCTGCCGGGCATGGGACCCGGCTGTCCTTCACAATATATATATATATACACATATATACTGTGGTACCTTGAGATACGAGTTTAATTCGTTCCGTGACCGAGCTCGTAAATCAAAATGCTCGTATCTCAAATCAATTTTCCCTACTGAAATTAATTGAAATGAGATTAATTTGTGCCAGCCCCCAAAAAACCACCCCAATTTTTTGTTAAATGTTTTCAACATAAGAAAAATGTATTTATAATGAACAAATATTGTATACAAACAAAATAAAACCTAATACATAAAAGAGAATCTCAAGAAATAAACAGATGTTGGCGAAGCCGATTAGCATATTGTAATGTTTTTTTCTTTCACTTTTGCTTAACTTAATTTTCTTCTTCACTAGTTTTTTTTCTTTTTTGCCACGCTTTCCTCACTTTCATTCTCAAGGCATTTCAATAGAAACCTATCCAAGGAGCTTTGTTTAGTCCTCCCCTTTAGAATGTTTCTGAAATGAGTTAGGCAAGTGTCATTAAATAGCGCCGCTGCACGATCAGTTGCAATTTTTCAGGGATTCTTTTCAATAAAGTCAAGCGTTAGGCAAATGTCATTAAATAGCGCCGCTGCACCATCAGTTGCAACTTTTTCAGGGTTTCTTTTCAATAAAGTCAAGTGTTAGGCAAGTGTCATTAAATAGTGCCGCCGCACGATCAGTTGCAATTTTTTCAGGGTGTTTCTTTACTATAAATAAAGTCAAGTGTCATTAAATTGTGCCACTGCACGATCAGTTGTAACTTTTTCAAGATGTTTCTTTTTAATAAAGTCAAGCGTTAGGCAAGTGTCATTAAATAGCACCGTTGCACGATCAGTTGTAACTTTCTCAGGATGTTTTTTTTCAATAAAGTCAAGCGTTAGGCAAGTGTCATTAAATAGCTCCGCTGCACGATCAGTTGCAATTTTTTCAGGGTGTTTCTTTTCAATAAAGTCAAGCGTTAGGCAAGTGTCATTAAATAGCGCCGCTGCACGATCAGTTGCAACTTTTTCAGGGTGTTTCTTTTCTCTAAAGTTCGAAACTTTTTCCCACATTGCAAACACTTCCTTTATCTCACTTTATGAGGTAACCTCCTCCGCTTCTGCCTCCTCCGCGATACCAATCTCCTGCAGAACCTCCGTATGTTGCCGCGTCTGTAGTTCCGTCAACTCCTCCGTCGTCAGTTCCTCGGAATGTGCGGCGACAAGCTCTTTGATGGCTCATATTTCGAATTTTGGCTCGTAACTCAAGGCAAAAAAATCGACCTAGTGACGGCTCGTATCTCAAAAAACACGTATGTTGGGGCACTCATATCTCAAGGTACCACTGTATATACTGTATATATACTACTCAAAAAAATTAAAGGAACACTTTTTGACATGCCATTGCCAGAAAGTTTGCTGCGTCTCCCAGCACAGTCTCAAGGGCATGGAGGAAATTCCAGGAGACAGGCAGTTACTCTAGGAGAGCTTGACAGGATCGTAAAAGGTCCTTAACCCATAAGCAGGACCAGTATCCATTCCTTTGGGCAAGGAGGAACAGGATGAGCACTGCCAGAGCCATACAAAATGACCTCCAGCAGGCCACTGGTGTGAATGTCTCTGACCAAACAATCAGAAACAGATTTCATGAGGGTGGCCTGAGGGCCCGATGTCCTCTAGTGGGCCCTGTGTGGGCACCGTGGAGCTCGATTGGCATTTGCCATAGAATACCAGAATTGGCAGGTCAACCACTGACACTCTGTGCTTTTCACAGATGAGAACAGGTTCACCCTGAGTAATTGTGACAGAGGTGAAAGGGTCTGGAGAAGCCGTGGAGAACGTTATGCTGCCTGTAACATCATTCAACATGATCGGTTTGGTGAGAGGTCAGTGATGGTCTTCCATTAGGTATCAGGATGAAATCCTAGCACCCATTGTCAGACCCTATGCTGGTGCAGAGGGTCCTTGGTTTCTCCTGGTGCATGACAATGCCTGGCCTCATGTGGTGAGAGTATGCGGGCAGTTCCAGTAGGATGAAGGAATTGATCCTATTGACTGGCCCCCACACTCGCCTTGCCTAAATCCAATAGAATACCTCTGGAACATTATGTTTTGGTCCATCCAACGCCGCCAGGTTGCACCTCAGGCTATCTAGGAGCTCAGTGATACCCTGGACAAGATCTGGTAGGAGATCCCCCAGGACACCATCTGTCATCTCATCTCATCTCATGTCAGACAGGCATTCAAGCATGTGGGGCCATAAAAACATTTGAGTACAATTTGGAGTTGCTGAAATGAAATTTCGGCAAAATGGACTAGCCTGCCGCATCATTTTTTCACTATGATTTTATATACAAAGTTGATATATAAACAAATACAATGGAAATATATACTGTGTATATTATATATAATGCTTTATATTGATGTGTGGGTCACAGACTTGTTGTACAAGAGAGAAGGATGTGAGTCAAGGTTTCTGAGAAAATCAGCTTTATGTTGTGAAGACAGGAACATTCTCAAAGCTTTTATTCAAACGGGATCTGTCACCTAAGCACACAAAGAACAAAAGCAGTGATGCTGACGACCGTCCTACATTAGCTTCCTTCTCAGATTAAAAGAACAGATAGCCTTACTGTTCAAGAGAGAAGACAGAAAAACAGCACACAGCCAGGTTAGTGGCCTGTTTTAAATGTTCCCCATATCAACCATCAGGTGACAGACATGTTATGTGGCGAGCCTGCAAATCTGCACTTGTTTTAAGTGAATCATTTATTTATAATTAGCAACAAATAATGATTTAATTGTAAAAAAAAAAACCTATTGACAGAGTGCTAATAAACAAACACAGGTGAAGCAGCAAGAAGTTACACCTTTTGTTTTTTTCTGGATAATGGAAAGTAACATATAGTATGTTTCGCAGCAACTTTTACTAAGTACACATAAATTAAAATGTAAATATAGTTAATTAAGTGTAGTGAGCACATACAAATCAAAATTAAAGAAACCCTTTGGTTATTAATGTAATGCTGGGATATTAAAACTTAAAGATGCTGTCTTAAACATAAAACAAGTGATTTATATTTGGTGAACATCTGACAACAATAATGTCTACAGGCAGAATAAACTCCATCACTGACATAATTTCAGCAGTCTACATTTACATAGCACTTCTGAAACACAGTCAGGACCTGTTCCAGTACATCATAGCAATTAGCATATGCTTCTCTAACAAAGTAGGCTGAGAACTACATCCCAGTGTGTGACAATCCATGGGCGCCAACAGGATTATTATTCAATTGGCCTATTTTGCTTATCATTTTTTTAAATTAAAATTGTCCTTTATCAGGTTATAGTATCAACAGAATATGACACATTCCATTATGCTATTCATTTATTAGTACACACAACAAGCACTTTCGATTAGGCATGTTGAGAAAGGAGCCCTTATATGGGCTTGTCATGAGTGATGTCACAAGTATTCCATGCTGAATTTCCACTCAGTTGAATGTTTTTCAAATTAGATTACTGCCACTACTTTGTAGGAGCAATGCATGTAATAATGTAATTGTGCTATGCATATACCACAATAAATTTGAACTTCACTATCAACACAGGCCACCCTCATTTTAATTGTGCTGAGCCCCTTCTCGCCTCCATATTCACCTACTAATGTGTGACCAATCAGAGCTCCAACTCCTTCATTAAATTTGCAGATCACATCACCATCACAGGCCTGACCACCAACAATACTGAGATAGCTTAAAGAGGATGTGGTATCAGGACAGCAAACTGTCCCTAAATGTCAGCAAAATTAAGGACCTGGGGGGCTTTAATAACACACTAGTACCATTAAGTTTTATATATGTAAGATTTTACTGTTTTTTATTGCTACTTATCGTTTTCAAGCTGTTACCAAACAATTTTGTTATTTGTGTGCTGAATACAATGTCTCTTTACTTTGTAGTTACACACCTGCTCTTTGTTAATAAACTGGAGATTTGTACACCTCATGTCAAGCCGGTTTCCAAGTCATTATATTAATAAAAGGAGACGTTTAGCTGCCTGAATATCTATTACATCATAATAGTGAGATCAGAACAAGCACTACATGGTTCTTTACTGGGTTGTGTGGTTCCTTGTAGAACCACTGATTGACAAAGTGATACTAGCTTGACTAGTGACACAATTAGATTAAGAGAACCTGGACTTAGCCTGTGTTATTCTATGTATGTATGCAGGAAGACTCCTTTTAAAATCATTACCCTCTATTATTTCACAAATCTGATACCATCTATTCATGGTTATTTACTGTATGGAGCCAGTGACAGATCTAAATATATAAAGGTTCTTTCTGGAACCTTCACGTGGATGGGTCTTTTGGGAACCAAAAATGGTTCCCTTACGGCATCACACTGAAGGACCATTCTGGCAAATTTATTTTTAACAGTGCACGGCTAACCTGCTTCTACAATGGCTAAATCTCTTAATTTTGGTGTTTTTTGTTTGTAAAATAGCTTACACATGTTAATTTCCAATGTATGTGTGTAATCTCAAGATGCAGATCAATGCTCAATAACTTTCTTGCCTTACAAATTGACATATTTGGTTATTTTTTTAAACTTTCACACAGTTCCTTCATTTACTTAGCAAATAAAAATTATTAGATGGCCTAGTAAAAGCTTACCAAACATTATATATAATATATTTTTTAGTAATATCCATCTAACCATTTCTGAACCCTAGTATTGTATTTATTATTATCGTTTACAGAGCATGGCATTTTGCTACATACTAGGAAAATTAATTATAACAGACCATGTATTCTGATCTAAACTCATTCAACCAGAAACTTCATTACAATACATAAGATTGCAACATTCTGAAAACTGCTTAATTTAATTCAGAGTCAGATTGTATGTTGTGGTAGTTGGTGGGTAGCACTAGGCAGGAGTCAACACTGGAGGCTCACTTGCACAATCTCGACACACACAGAGTGACTGGTTGTGAGCTTTGAACATGGAACAGTGGGTGATCAAATTATTATTAAGAGCAGGTAAAAAAACACAGAGGAAAACTAGGGGGGGTGATTTTAACAGCTTTAAAGTTCACCAAAACAAAGCCCTGTATAAGAGAATGATGAAGGTAGATAGATAGAGGTATTGCTATAAGGTCACATTTGTCTTAGTGGACAATGGATAAACATGTAGCCATCACTAAACATGTAGCCCTTGTCCCCTGCCTCAATGATACAGAAAATCACAATCCCAATTTAGCACTTCTATATTGCTAGAGTGTGAAGAACTTTTTTTATGTACAACAAATGTATTTAACAAAGATGTCTTTGGAACACTCCATGCAGGGTGTGCTGACAAAGACTTTGTTACACAAATACTTTGTTAGTCTTTATAGTGTATGAATACACAAGAGAATATTTACAATACTGCGGTGGGTTGGCACCCTGCCCAGGACTGTTTCCTGCCTTGTGCCTTGTGTTGGCTGAGATTGGCTCCGGCAGTCCCCCGTGACCCTGTGTTCGGATTCAGCGGGTTAGAAAATGGATGGATGGATGGATATTTACAATACTGTACACCTAATAACAGGTTAATTTAATATCAATAAGCCAATATTTGGGACATTAGATCATTCTGTATTAGGTACCTGAAACTCCAAGCTGGTGCAACCTTGAGGGACTGCATATTAGAATGAACTCATCCTGCTTAGAGCAGTTTAGACAAAAGGCAGTATTAACTTGAAAAGCTTAACAGTCTGCACTCACGCAGGAAGAGAGAAACAAGATGGAAGAAAGCAGAGAGGAAAGAGCAGGACAGTTGAAGAACATGTGTAAAGGGACTAGCAGTAAAATTAGAGAGAGGTATCACCCTGGGGAACACTGACTTACTAGCCCTGGACTAATGTTTACCCTACAATTCTACTTATCAGTATTACATCTGGGTGCCATACCAATTCTCATTACTGGGAGCATTAGAATAGAGAAATGATCAGTAGAATACCAACAGGAGGTTGTCAGGCTTTTTGTAGATAGTGTTTCCAGAGCGAAACATCTTTGCTGAATAGGTATTAGAGGGAGAGCAAAGAGACCCAATTGAAGAAAGATGTGAAGAAAAAAGAGAATATATACATATATATACATATATATACAGAAAGCTAGAGGTCAAAAAGTAATACTTCTAACCTGAGAAATGATATCAAGTGACCACCTCAGGACTAGTGTCGGGTGCATTTACCAGGAATAAATAACAGTAGTGATTTTGAGTCAAGCCCATGATTTAACGGATAGTATTTTACATTGAGGATGTATTTTATTTTTAGTATAGTAATTTGTATTGAGGATGTTGATATACAGGGTTCTTGGAGATCAAGGTAACATTTTAAAAAGCATGCTCTACAATTCAGAGGAAACCATAGGGAGATTTGGGTGCTGCAATACACCTGTTACAAACAAGAGGAAGCATGAGGCTTTACAATTATTTACATAACGTTGTGACTGGTCTCCATTGCAAAAATATCATCCATTTACAGAGCTGCAGCACCATATGTCTTTGCAGGTCTAGGCAGTTTAGATGAGTAGTTTCTGGATGGACGTTTGTTTGGCAATTGTGTCCCACCCACAGTTATTATTCTCAAAAACATAACAGAGTTTGGTTTCAGTATTTGCTTTTTACATTTTAAGTTAGATTATTCTCAAAAACATAAGAGACAACAAATAATGTTCTAAAATGAAGTGACAAAAGCAGAAGAAAAAAGAGCAGCTTCGCCAGCGTTTATGTGTCAGAACCCTTTTGGGGGGGGCGGCGTTAGTATGCATCGACTGCGAGAATGAAAAGTGAATTAAAAAAAAAAAAAAAAAGCTAACCTTTACCAGTATCATAAGTTACACCGGCTGTTACAGACTGAAATTAAATTTATGTTGTTATTCTAAAATTGTAAGAATAAGAGCAGTTCATTCCTCGAAGTGGAGCTGTGTGGGATCGAACACGCCACCCTCTGATCCCCAGTCAGGAGCTGATACCATTACGCCACCGCGGCGGTTGTAGTAAGAGTGTCAATGTGGCATGCTAACGCGGCTTTTTTTTTTGTGCAGTTATATTTTTGAAGAAAAGCGCACGTGTTCTCTTATTTGTACCTTTTGTGAAAGTGTTTCTTTGATATATGGACTTCAGGCTTCATACGTTATATAGTTTATGCCTACATTTTGTCATTTACTATTAGAATATGAAAAACGTTTCTGTTTTAAAAATGTGTTTGCACAGACTACTATACTGTAGAAACGGAACACACATGAAATGCGTGTATTCCAAATAACGCTCGAATTATTTCCACTGTAAAACTCCACTTCAATCCCAAATAATCAAATCAAGGCAAGGCATGAGCTAGGAGTTCATTCTAAGTCGGTGGGGGGATGGAATAGCTGGCTGCTAGTAGCTTTTGTTTATCAGCACATTTAGATGACAAAAGACTCTGGCGGAGATGTGCAAACGGCTTTAAGACGTGATTTAAGGTGGGACGGATTTACGAGTTTTTTCGTAGGCTCTGGTAATTCTAGTGTTAAATGATGTATACTGTTAATAATTAAATGTGTGGGCACGTGGCATAGCAGTAGCGATGAGCTGGTGCCTCATTTAAGGATTGTTCCCTTCTCGCGCTGTATGCTTGCTGGGACTGGCGAGACCCTGGATGGATAAATGGATGGAATAATTAAAGACATTGAAGATATTTCAATGTTCCTTAAAAGTTTTGAAGAATTGGTGTACTAAGCTCACAGATGGTTTGACATTTATTACACAGTTTATTGTGTGGCGATTGGTTACTTGGAGAAAGAAGAGGAAGAACAGGAATTTGGGGTTAGTACATTTGAAAGAGACAGTACTGCTGCAATAAATCATTTTATCAAGGGTTGTGCACGGCGCAGCAAACATCTTGCAGGAGGCAGGTACAATCTCTGGACGGGGTGCCAGCTCGTCGCTACCATTGCGCCACCGTGCCCCCATGTTTAATACATGCTTTAATTCCTATCACTCATGAAAATGATATCAAGTATACATCTTGGTATTTAAAATGTTTAGATAGGTGTAATATCATCAATGTAATATATTATGTGTCCTGTTGGTGTAAGAGAAAGCCCATTTAAGAAGCAAGTAGTGATTCACACACATTGAGTACATTGAAGAACACATAGAATACGAAGCTTTTAACGTGCTACTTTAGTTACGATAGGATTTGAAAAACTAGTAAATTAAATCTATCTAAATGATTTTAAAATGAAGATTATGACATTCTACTTTATTAAAAAATAAACCATGTGATTAAAGTTGACATTTCAACCTTTTTTTTTTTTTTTACTGTGTCCCTATTTTTTTTTTCTCTGTACTCTAATACACTTCCATAAGACACTAAGATGGTTGCTATGACTCGCCTTTTCACGCAACCTTGATATCTGACCACTTCTTTTTTATTTCGGGCACTGTGCGACTTTCTGAACTTGAACTTTTGAGTTTCTCCGCCACTCTATGTCACTCGACCAACTTCCTTTTGTTGTTTATACCACTGCTTAAACCAACAAATAGTACATTTTTCCTTGCCTCCACTTGGTATTCGCTGAAATTCTTCTTTTTTCCCCATGGTTTTTCCATTGTCTTTTCACAAAATGCTGAACTTAAGGGGCTATTTATATTGATTTGCATATTCAAAGAGGCATAATTCTGGAAGGAGTCGGGGTGGGGCGGCATGTGCATGCATGTGCGTTACATTTTACGCTGACCAGGATTTATTTAGTGTAAGAACGTGGAAGTTGGCGTACACACAGATTAAGGCATCTGGATTTTTTTTGTGTGTGTGCACATTTCTGTTTTTGCCCGTTAGCCATGTTTTAGTGTGAATTCTATGCATTGCATTATACATGAGGCCCTAGAGCACACAATAGTCCAGACACTGTTTCACTAGTGCATTATATACTGTAGTCTTGAGTATCAGATCTCTTTGTTTATTTTCACCAGTTTTACAAGTTAAAACTTTATTTTCATTGTTTATTGTTTCTGCACACTGCTCAGATGAAGAGTATGTTGTGTCTACATAAATGCCTAAAAACTTTTCAGAGGTTGCTTCCTATAAAGTAGTGTCTCCTATTGTGTACTGATAATTGAGGTTTTGTTATTCATTGACGTTTTTACCTCTATACTTTGTCTCTAGCCAATTAAACATCTTGAAATCTAGTTTTATAGGCTACCTCTACCTCTGTAGTTTCAGTACTAATCTTTTTGTGGAAAATTTATGTAAATGATTTGCTTTGCTTTTGTCAGCTACTCCAATAGACTGCTCAATGTCTAATAAAATGATTTGACAAGATTTTCATTCAATAAACTCATGCTGGCTGCAGCACAGTATACTATTTTCATACATATGCTTTTCTTTTTTCTTTTTATATATTATAGCTTACATAACTTAGCATGACAGAAAAATTATTTATCGACCTGTAATTGCCATAATCCTTGTCTCCCTTCCTTAGACTAGAGTCACATTTGCAACTTTCCAGTCATCAGATACTTCTTCCATCTGTAATGACTACATAATAAATATGCTTGATAAATAAAATATTAATATATTATTATGTATAATATTATTATTTAACAAATTACATTTTCAAAAACTTTAGGGGTTGTTTCACTAAACAGACACCCCAGTCAATAGTTAACTATTAAATAAATGTCAATTGAAGCTAATAATATCCTAGAAGAACTACAGAGTAAATAAACAGTACCTTTCCATTCTGTGTTTAAAAGGCTGAAAACAACAAATAACTGTTAGGTGCATATTTAAAAACAACAGTCACATTTACTTCTCTGCATTTTGACAGTTGCATTGAGATGAACCTCTTGTAAACTGATAGAAATGCTGAGAGATTGTAAGGAACCCTCATTGCCATCATAGAGCCGACTATACTTCCTTAGAAGGCTGGCGTCCTTCAACATCTGCAATAAGATGCTACAGATGTCCTACCAGATGGTTGTGGTGAGCACCCTCTTCTACGCGGTGGTGTGCTGGAGAGGCAGCATAAAGAAGAGAGACGCCTCACACCTGGACAAACTGGTGAGGAAGGCAGGCTCTATTGTAGGCGTGAAGCTGGACAGTTTGACATCTGTGGCAGAGCAACGGGCACTGAGCAGGCTCCTGTCAATCATGGAGAATCCACTGCATCCACTAAACAGTATCATCTCCAGACAGAGGAGCAGCTTCAGCGACAGACTGCTGTCAATATCCTGCTCCACTGACAGACTGAGGAGATTGTTCCTCCCCCACACTATGCAACTCTTCAATTCCACCCGGGGGGGTAAACGTTAACATTATACAAAGATATTTTCTGTCTGTATACCTGCATTGTTATCACTCTTTAATTTAATATTGTCTTTATCAGTATGCTGCTGGAGTATGTGAATTTCCCCTTGGGATTAATAAAGTATCTATCTATCTATCTATCTATCTATCTATCTATCTATCTATCTATCTATCTATCTATCTATCTATCTATCTATCTATCTATCTATCTATCTATCTATCTATCTATCTATCTATCTATCTATCTATCTATCTATCTATCTATCTATCTATCTATCTATCTATCTATCTATCTATCTATCTATCTATCTATCTATCTATCTATCTATCTATCTATCTATCTATCTATCTATCTATCTATCTATCTATCTATCTATCTATCTATCTAGTCTCCTTCTTGGCTTCAACTCCAGAGTAACAGAGAGGTCACTCAGCTGAATAATTCTAGTTCCAGAGCAAGTACTGTGTGTGTATAAGTCAATCTGACATTAAGAAATCTCTGTTTTCAAAAAGCTGAGCTTAGTCAGTTTACATTTCCATAGCATTTTCATGTCACCATTTCCAGCTTAGGCAAACTCTTGTTTACCAACTCCCTTGGAACTCTGGGCATTGCACTGTACTTGGTGGAAAGAATGCCATTATATTGGGATCATATAATTTAACAAGCCAGCAGTCACATATAGATTCACTTATTCACAATAGGACAATGGGCTGCACATGAAGACATATAAGGAATATGGATATTTCATGCACCTGATATTAGATCTGAACCAGAGACGCAGTTATTTTATGATAACAGTGTTTTAGTGTCTATCATTCCAAAAATATATTTTTGTTTAATTTCATATTTCAATGAACATTAAAATTTGTCAATTTCATGCACATTCTGAGTTTAATAAGACTAAATTTTTAATGTAACATAATGCTGCTGATTTATTGTGATCTGATGGTGTTGTTGTTGCTTGCTAATAAAAGGGGCAAATGATTGGTTGCCTATGTAATAATTATACATGAAATGTACTATTCCATGCCTTCATCACATTTTACTTATTTCTTACATTAATAAATACAGCTAATAATTTGTCTTCAATTTGACCACCTCAAAGAAATTTGGAAGAATACAGAAATATTATGGTTACCACATACAACAAATAAATATATATATAAATGTTTTATATATAATTTTGGAAAAACAGTGCAAAAAAAGCAAATGATTGTGTGCTTTGCTATGTGCAAAGTCGGTTTTGATCAGACATAATAATCAAAGACATCTTTGCCAGAGCACATTTTAAATTGCTGGTATTTCATCTGTATTGAGGTCTGAAAATTGCTGCTAAGGAAGAGTATGCATGTTATAAAAAAGGAACAGTGTTAGAGAAAACCAGGATAAAGGCTACATTTTCAAGGGACTAATGAACAGAAATATGAAATATAGTTTCAAACAATATGAATCATAAACTTCAATGAACCTGGACATGAGTAATTTAACAGAAAAAGAGATCTGGCATTGTCAGATGATCAAATCAAGAGCACTGTTTTAATCTAAAATATCCTTGTTGTATATATATATACTGTATATAAGCTTTTCATAGCTTCCATAGATCATACCTTTTTTCCACAAGGACTGCTGCATTAGGCAGTGTTTTTATTATGTTTGTCCAAGATTGTGACTACTGGCAGTTTTTGTCAGCACTACCTGAAGAGTGCATGTCATTCCCCTGCTTATACTGGTGTTCTTGGGATTCACAGCATGTTCCAAACAAATGTATACAAACTAAGATACCTGGGGGGTATTTTGTGTACGTGGATTAGTCGTTTATCCGGATGTAATTGTTGACGATTTGGCCTGATCCTGGATCTGTCGGTTTTTCGAAACTCTTGCTGGAAGTGTTGTCATAGCAACACATCCTAATCCGCAAACCTGCTCGGAGCAGGTTTGTTCTACGTAAACAAGGATTAGTTTACACACGTGATCAGTGATGGTGTGTGGAAGTCATCCAGTCATGGCTTCGCCGTTCATGAATGAGCAACCAATTGATATTGGTGCGCAAATTATAAGAAGAGAATTTCATATAGTGAGGGTTTTGCACGATCGGCAAGATCCTTTATTGCTCCCGGAGGAAATTCTTTTCGAAAGATACCGCTTTAGCCGAGGGGGAATATTGTACCTCAAAGATTTATTAGCACCTTATATTCGAAGTCAAACTAGGCAAAGTCGGGCTCTCACAACCACACAGACAGTATGCATTGCTTTGAGGTTTTTTACAAGCGGCACTTACTGTAGGCGATGCGGAAAATCTAACTAAAAATGCAGTTTGCCAGGCAATTCGTAAAGTCTGTTTGGCTCTGAAATATTTCCTTCGAGTTTTCATAGTGTTTCCTGGACACCTGCGTGTGCAGACAATAAAAGAGGCGTTTCATGCCATTGCAGGTAGGTAATACACAGGCTAAATCACCCACAGTTCCATGAAGAATTTCACAATCAGCCTAACATTCTCATTACCAGGATTTCCAAATGTGACTGGGCCACATGGGACTGATCAGAGTGGAGTTTGATCAAACATTATTTGGAAAATGTACCTCTCCTCCTGATGAATAATCAGACACAGTGTCTTCATCAAATATTTGACCTTTGTCAATATCTCGTTGGTCAGACACAGGTTCAAGGGATATGACATTCCCTGCAACTGACCCAACAAAAAAGAGGGCTATATGGAACATACCTATGGCACACATGGAGGACAAATATATGCAATGACCATCCTTTACCTGAAATGAAGTGACCACTGCATCCTTCCACTGGTTCTGAGGAGGAGCTTCCCACTGGAATGCCATCAGAAACAGGGCGATGGGCATTTTGCTGGAGAGCCAACTCTTCTGCAGGGGTTAGGTCTGAACCGCGTGGACCTCCACCTGTTTTTTTGCTTGTCTGCCTTCTTATTAGCTTTAAAATGAATGTTTTTTTATATTATATATGATTCTTTATGTCAACAATTCTTTAAATAGTTATATACCAATATTTACCAGTTTGAAGTATATTCTTGTACTTCACTTTAACCTGTTCCCATGTTCTCCTTGTGCTCACGTTTGATCTGTAATTATGACATATTAAATAATAATTAATCTAACACATAGGAAATGAAACGCTGCATTCAGTAAGTACAATGCACACTACTTAGCGTTTAATTCGTCGGCCACTTTTTGCCAGCCGTCTTTTCTGGTCTGGGCTGCTTTTGCAGTGTTACCCCTTGTGCATATTAAATCTTGACATTCTTCATGTCCTTCGAATAAAAGGTCTTGCGCCGCGTGTGTGAAAAAAAAATACGGCCGTTCTTTCGTCATTTTGTTACAGCCTATCAAAGACTTGCTGATCATGTTTTCTAGACTCAATATATATGGGCTTTTCACAGTGCGGGCACGCGCATTCATCTCGTATGATTAGATCCAGCTAGACTAATCTAATACACGGCTGCGTTTGAAAAACCGACCTATCCCGGATGAGTGTCACCGGCATTAACTTATCCAAGATGAGGCACCTGATCTCGGATGATTTAAGCGACGTACGAAAAATAACCCCCTGGTGTTGTTGCTGTGAGTATGTTGAAAAATAAAAAGTAATCACAAACTACATATACCATTAAAGGTGTTGCATTTAGTGCATAACATAACTGTTAGTATTAAAAAAAGTTTTTGTATACTGTATTCCTGGTCTTTCCCAATAAGACAAACAACCCCAAATTTCAATAAATAACTCCACAGACAATATGATACCACCAGGATTGCTTGAAGCAATGACAAAAATATTGAGAGTGGCGTTTGATGAAAAGTTACATGTAATTAGCAGCTATCAAATCCAGAGTTCTTAGTGGAAACACAATCATTGTTACAATCACACCATCATCACATCCAGCATGTTGCCTTTTCTCTGTTGATGGATCATACTATAGTATTTCTTGCCACTTACTCTGACCCCAAGCTGCTTTTGCCAAACTCTGGAGGGAAAGGCTAAAAGCTATATGTCAAAAGTCTTATAGTGAGAAGTTCCTAGGTGCTAAATTTCAATGCTGTGACTTGAAAAACAAAACTATGCAATAAGAATAAACAAGCAAACATATTAATATACAGATTAAATTGTCTGATCACCTGAAACTAGTATTTATAAGTGCACATATAATGTATGTGTAAGTGTGCTCATTACTGGATTAATGCATCGTTCCCATTTGATTCATGCCTTGAATCTAATAAATCCAACAATGGCAGAAATGATCTGCAACCCTGTACTTGAAACAGAGATTAAAAACAAGAATTAGATTAAAAATGAGATTAAAAATAATAATAATAATTATTATTATTAAGGATGGTTTGATTTCTATATGCACAGCAGCTTATCTTAAAGATGAGCACTTGTTGCGGAAAATACTCAGTAAATATAAAGAGTCTCAAGTCGTCACCATAAATGAAATCCAAGGACATCCTTTATTTACTGGTGGTGGCTCATTATGTGAACAGCAAGGCTCTCCATAGCAAGTCTGGCTAGTCTGAAGAGAACAGCTCCATTTACATATAGTAGCTAGTAAGTATTTCAGTCACACCACCAAGCACTCAGCACAAATATAAACGGTACGTTTTAGCAATACCCCTCTGCCATTAAATAACACCCAAAAGTCCCAAAATAGTTAATCATTAAAACTCCTGTCTAAATATTTAAATAGAGTTTGCCTGTTCTCCTCGTGTCTGTGTGGGTTTCCTCTGGGTGCTCTGGTTTCCTCCACAGTCCGAAGACATGGAGATTAGGTGGATTGGCAATACTACATTGGCCCTATTGTATGATTAGGGTATGTGTGTGTTCACCGACGGACTTACGCCCTGTCCTGCCTTGCAACTTATGCTAGCTAAGATAGCTCAGCTATCCACAACCCTGTTCAGGGTTAAGTGGGTTTGAAAATTACTGACTGACTTCTTATATGTAAATTGTTATCACAGAATGAAGCAAAAAGTTAAATGTTATAAATTATCTAATTTTCTAATATAAAGTATGCTGGTACAAATGAAGTCATGATGTCCTAGTTTAACAGCACTCAAGCACTTTTTCATTTCCCTTACAGTACTGTAACCTTAGTAATGCACATCAGTGACATTCTATTTCCGTCACTCTCAGTCCTGTTTTATTTCAAGCTATGCATCATGTTTTTGCTCTCAGCAAAGTGACATTCCACAAAACATTTTGTTCATTATTGTTTTTCATCTGAACAATATTAAGCACGGCATCTCAGGCGCACTTAATGATTGCACCCGTTTTTGCTCTAAGTTGCAGGAGAGAGGCTGGTTCAAGTTTTGTTACTTCTTGACTTGATTACTACAATGCTGTGCCCTGTGACTTTCTTTATAAAGCTGTTGCTAAGCTTCAGTAACTTTTGAATGCTGCTTGAATGTTTATGGGAGCAGAGGTTCATCTTTAGAATACCTGCTTTTGCACAATTACACTAGTTGGCTGAGAAGCTGAGAATTCATTTTAGAATTGTTCTTTTATGTTACAAAGTGCCAAATAACACTGCTGTGCTGTACAGTACATTATTAGTTTGTAACTTTGCCTTGCTGTGTTGAAGTTCAAGTTAAGTTTTTACATCTCCAAATGTTACAAGTACATTGGTATTCCTATTTGAATTTAGTTTTTAAAACAGGTATAAAATTAAAAAAAACAAATATCTGAGGAACCCTGCACATGGCACTCCCTATAAAAAGCTTGGATTCCTAAATTTCCATCTTGCCACAATACTTTCCTTATTAAGGCATACATTTTGCAAGCCATTCTCTTTCTGCTTGCAGGATGGATAATACAGTTACCATGACAGTACAGGTTCATACAAGAACAGAGAAAAGTAAATTATACTAATGATGTACTTTTGACCAGAGATTGGTAATGAATCAGTTAAAAATTATAGATTACAGTCACCAATCGACAATTCCAACCAAATCAAAAGATCTTATTATGCTTCCACACAATAAGATAATATATACTAAATACACATTTTAATACAGAACAAATGGATAGAAGTAAACACTGAATGGTGTGAATATCTAATTATTTAGAACAATGTGAGACATAATTTCTTTCCATGATAAGAAATACTCTTATAATAATAACAAATTATTATTAATAATAGTAATGTCATTTTATTTATAGGTGCCTTTCAAGGTGCTCAAAGACACCTTAAAAGAGTCAAAGAAATATACCAAAACAAAGAATTAATTAAATTAATAAATACTACAGGAGATAAACAATAAATAAAAAGAAAACAATACAATGAAAAATAACTATACAATTAAAATAACTATGTATATAACATCATATAGGTACTAAAATGTACATTCAAGAGACAAAATTAAGGGGAGTAGGCAAACTTAAGTTCTAAGTCTGGATTTGAAGAATGGGAGGGAATCAGTGCTGTGGATATCTTCAGGAAGGGAGTTCCAAAGTGACAAAGTTAAAGGATCTAGACCCCAGGGGGCATAGCCAAGAGATTTAAAGAAGAAGATCTAAGAGTACAAGCAGGTTTATAAATATGTAGCAGATCCAAAAGATATGACGGTGCTAGGCTATGAAGAATTTGGAATGTTAACAGCAGTATCTTGAAATTAATATCGTATTTAACAGTGAAGTTCCCAAAGAACCAGGGTAACATGTTCTATGGAAGAGGTTCCAGTTAGAACTTCAGCAGCAGAATTCTGGACCAGCTGAAGCCTATGCAGAAGCTTGTGAGGGAGGCCAGCCAACATAGAAATATGGTATTCAATTTGTAATGTTACCAGAGCATGTATGAGAATAGAAGTACTATTAGGTGTGAGGAATGAACAGAGATGATTTATATTGCGATGGTGAAAATATGCAGAACAGGTAATATTGTTAATATGATCTTTGAAAGACAGAGAGATATTAAGGATGACACCCAAGCTGTTAACCTGAGTGGAAGGAAAAAACTAGACCTATCAATTATCAAGGGAAAAACTGTCAGGTTCACCGAGAGTAGTGCCAATGAGAGGACCTCAGTTTTATCATTATTAAGTTTGAGAAAATTAGAAGAGAATCAGATTTTAATTTCTGAAAACATGAGAGGAGGAAGGGCAGTACTGGGCTTCTGTTTCTCATGTTAATAATGACAGTACTCGAGCAATCAGTTCAAAGCTGGTCGTGTTGTAAACTGCTGTAATGATACACACCATAAGCAAGCCGGATGCTGACTCAGCCTGATGACATCATCATGTGCCGCGCCAGCCCGCTAGCTAACATCCCTTAACATCTTTCCTTTCTGAACGAAATTAGCCATCAAGTGTATAACTAGAATTACCATTGACACCAAGTAAAACTATTGTTTTTTTTTTTTTGTTTTGTTTTTTCCATAATAGACCTATAGGAAGTAGTACATTTTCTTAAATATAAACACAGTACATCTATGTCTATGTACATGTGTACATACATATACTTTTTTTTTCTCAAACAATGTAATAGCAACAATAACATCACAAGTAGGAAAAAATGACTGAGAAATAACTGCAAGAACAAGGGGGATGGGGGGTACATCACAAATTGAGTCTGTTGGGAGGCCTGGATACCCAACCAAAGTGTGAGATGACTGTGGTATGTTGTGTGGGGGTGGCATCACTAACATCAGCACAGGAGTCGTGAACAGGGGGTGTTGTTACTATTGCAGGAGATGACTGTTCCTTCTCCTTGTGTTGCTCTGCCTTGCCATTTCCTTCCGATTGACTGAAAGTTGGCAAAGTCCCAGACTTTAAATCTGAATTTTGCATAGAGGACTCTGCAGGCCTCAAGTCCACTCTATGCCGACGATACAGTGAGCCATCTACTCCTACTAAGTAGGATCTCGGGGCTACCTTCTGCACACAGGATCCTAGTTTCCAGATGCCCGTATGATCACCTGGTGGTGGCTTCATCCGAATTGCTTCCCCCACTGAAAGCTCTGGGAGATCTTTTGCACTGTGATCATATGTAAGCTTTGCTATCTGTTTTCTCTGACGTAGTTTCTCCACAACACCTGTCACAACGCTGGGCTCTAACAATGCATTGGCAACTGGAAGGGCAGTCTTCAAGCGCCTGGACATTAGGCGCTGTGCTGGGCTACTGTCCATTGTTTCAGTTGGTGTGTTACGCCACTGGAGTATGGCCTTCCAGGCGTCAGTGCCGTCACGCAGTGCTTTTTTGATGAGATTCTTTGCTAGTTTCACGGCTGCTTCAGCCTTGCCATTAGCCTTTGGGTGTCGTGGGGAGGATGTGCAATGTTCAAATTCCCATGCTGCAGCAAAGCGTCTAAATTGAAAACAAGCAAACTGGGGCCCATTATCGGTGATTACTCTATCAGGTTGACCATACCGGGCAAACTGTGCCTTACAACGTTTGATGGTTGTTTCTGCAGCCAAATCAGGTAAGAGCTCTATCTCCCAAAAGTCCGAATAGTGGTCAACCAGCAGCAGAAAATCTTTACCGTTGTGCTGGAAGAGATCGATGCTGATGATTTGCCAAGGTCTGGTAGGAAGTTCATGAGACATCATTGTCTCTTTTTGCTGCTCTATAGCGTATTCATTGCAGACTGTACATTTGCTCACAAAGTCTTTAATCTCGCTCTGCATGCTGGGCCAGTATAAGGTGTCACGTGCCTGTCTGTAACAGGCTTCTCCACCAATGTGACTTGCATATATCCGTCTTAACATTTCTGGACGCATTGATTTTGGGATAATCACTCTCTGACCTTTATAAAGCACTCCGTTTTGCACACTGAGCTCTTCCCTGTATGGCCAGTATTCTCTGTCTGCTAAGTTGGTGTCTTCTTTCAGGTTTGGCCAGCCTGTTAGAACTGTGGATTTAAGCGCTTGGAGGTTTTCATCTTTTTCTGTGTGCTGTCTTATTTGAGTAAGGCGCTGATCCGTGACATTGAGATAATCGGCCTGATTCACGTGTTCGAGATCGAACTGCTCCTGCTGTAGCACACAAACTGAGTGCCATGCTTCACCTGAACCACTGTTTGTGTCTGCTGTAGTGGCTCTGCTGAGGGCGTCACTCAAAAACATTTCAGGACCTGGTTTATATACCACTTTGAGATTGTAATGCTGGAGGGCAAGCAGCATACTCTGAAGACGTTTTTGGTGCACAGAGAAGGGATTTACTGAAAATTGAGATAAGAGGTTCGTGATCTGTTTCTGCTATGATTTGATCTCGGCCATATAAGTAGTGGTGGAAACGCTGGCAAGCTAATACAATACTTAGGCATTCCTTCTCTATCTGTGCATAGTTTTGCTCAGCTGAAGTCAATGCTCTCGAAGCAGAAGCAATGGGCTGGCCCTCTTGCATGAGGCAACAGCCAAGACCGTGTTGGCTTGAATTGCTTTGGATGGTAACAGGTTTAGACACATCATAGTATCGCAAAACTGGAGTTGTGGTGACAAGCTTCTTAATCTCTTGCACAGCAGCTTCATGTTTGGGAAGCCAGTGCCAAGTTACATCCTTGCTCAAGAGTTTCCTTAGGGGCTCACACACTTCCGAAAGATGTGGTAAAAACTTGCTCAGGTACGTGATGAACCCTACAAATCGTTGCACAGCTTTTGCATCTGTTGGAGTTGGCATTTCCATAATTGCCCGCACTTTCTCTGGATCAGCTTTTAAGCCACTGGATGACAAAATGTGTCCATGAAAGCGAACTTCAGGCACTTTAAAGCGCAACTTCTTAACGCTAAGCCTCAGCTTGACCTTTCTGCATCGCTCCATGAAAGCAAGCAGCTTTGCGTCATGGTCTTTATTAGCCTCGACATCCGTATCGCCACAACCTACGATAAGGATGTCATCTGCAACTGGCTCCACACCCTCGAGCCCTGCCAACAACTCATGCTGCTTACGTTGGTACACTTCTGGTGCAACACTAACGCCAAAGGGAAGCTTCAGCCACCTCTTCCGCCCCCAGGGTGTCCAAAATGTGGTCATGAAGCTACTTTCCTCATCTAGCTTACACTGGAGAAAGGCATCCCTGGCATCCACTAAGGTAAACAGCCTAGCCTTAGGGAGTTTGTACAGTACATCCTCCAGAGTGGGCATAATATAGTGAGCACGTCGCAGTGCTTGATTCAGAAATTTTGGGTCTATGCACACCCGCAATTTATCAGGCTTCTTCACGATTACCATGTTGCTGATCCAATCAGTCGGTTCAGACACCGTAGCAATATGGCCATCAGCTTCATATTTGTCAAGCTGGGCTTTAACAGCATCCTTCATAGTAACTGGCACATTACGTGGGGAACATTGAACTGGCTATAACAACCTGTCTAGGTTGAAATGTATAGTGCCTGGGAGGCAGTCAATTGGTCCTGTGAAGACATCAGCATACATTTTAATCAAGCTACTTTAGGTGAGGGGCACAGATGAGGCACTGTCTATGAGGTATAGCTCTGCTGGAATGGTAAAGCACATTAGGCCAAGCCTTTCACACGTTGAGCCTGACAGAAGAGGTTTCTGACTGCCCTCAACGATCTCAAACTCCAAACTATGCTTACGACCGCGAATGACACATTATGTGTCAAAGAGTCCTAAGGAGGTCATTGTTTGACCCAAGTACAGTTTTAACTTGGTATTACTGGGACGTAGTTTAGCTCTTGGTGCTAATCTCATTTTGTCCTTTAAGCACATAACATCACAAGTGGCCCCAGAATCTAATTGACATTGCTGTGGTTTCTTGTGAAGCTGCAGTGTAACAAGCCACTTCTTACCTCTAGCACCCATAGTGCCAATGCGTTCAGTAGAATAAACATCATTATCAGCACAGCTACCTGCTTGGTTTACCTCTGGTTCAATGGTAAGAAGTTTACCTTCCATTTGTCTTCTCTTGCTATTTCAAGCACATTCTAGCGAAGTGGTTGGCTGTTTGACATAAGTTGCATGTTCTTCCATATGCTGGACAGTGCTCCCTCCCACGTCCATGTGGACTGCCACAATATTTGCATGTCGGTCGATCTGTATCTGAGCCTGAAAACTGACTTGCCTGCTTTACTGCGGTGATGGGTAGTGGCCTCCTAGTAATTCGCTTTGAGGTGGCATTAACACTATCTATGGAAGGTTTATCCAACTCCATCGACCTAAGTCTCATGTCAGTGAGCTCTGCTGATCGACATGTCTCCACAGCCATGGCATGGGTGAGATCTCTCTCTCGTAATAACCGTCTGCGGGTTGCTTCATTTGCTATACCTAGCACGATTTTATCGCGAACAAATTCGTCTCTTAATGTTCCATACTCACAGGTGGCGGATTTTTCTTTTAACCGTGTAAGAAAACTGTCAAATGGCTCCCCTTCCTCCTGTTTGCAACTCCCAAAAACATAGCGTTCATAAATCACGTTCTTCGTAGGTTTAAAGTGTCCCTCCAATGCATTTAGAATAGCCGTTACATTGGACTGGTCCGCTGCTGAAAGATTTAGGTTGTGCTTGTAGACATGTCTGCACTCGGCGCCCATGATACTCCGCAACGTAGCCGCTTGAATTGCGGCGTCCTTCCTATTAAGCTCGATAGCAATGGCATAATCTTCAAATTCTGACCTGAAAACATCCCAGTTTGTGCCCAGGTCGCCACTCATTTTCATTGCCGTAGGAGGCGGAATGTGTGTTGCCATATCTACGGATAAGTCCAGGATGAGCGCGACTACTAACTTGAATTGATTCGCAGCGGCGCAGCCCTTGTCTGTGCTTAGGATGCGAAAGAAAAGCAATGTGTTTTTAGTCTTTGGAGCCGTGTGGTTAAACTTCTGACACCATGTTTCTCATGTTAATAATGACAGTACTCGAGCAATCAGTTCAAAGCTGGTCGTGTTGTAAACTGCTGTAATGATACACACCATAAGCAAGCCGGATGCTGACTCAGCCTGATGACATCATCATGTGCCGCGCCAGCCCGCTAGCTAACATCCCTTAACAGCTTCTTCTTCTTTTGTCTACTACCGTTAGGGGTTGCCACAGCGGATCACCTTTTTGCATATGTTTCTGTCCTCTGCCTCTTGTTCTGTTACACTCATCACCTGCATGTCCTCTCTCACCACATCCATAAACCTTCTCTTAGGCCTTCCCCTTTCCTCTTTCCTGGCAGCACTATCCTTAGCATCCTCTTCCCAATATACTCAGCATCTCTCCTCTGCACATGTCCAAACCAATGCAATCTCACCTCTCTGATTTTGTCTCCAAACCATCCAACTTGAGCTGAGCCTCTTATGTACTCATTTCTAACTCTATCCATCCTCATCACACCCAGTCACACCCAGAGCATGATAGATAAACACAGTTGGGTGTCATCAATGTAGCAATGAAACTGAATACCAAACCTCCTGAAGATATTGCCAAGTGAAAGAAGATAGATAATACATAAAAAGGGCCCAAAACAGAGCCTTGGGGAACACTACTAGTGACTGGAGCAGGCTGAGATATGATGTTCTTGAGTTCAACAAACTGTTTACGACTGGAGAGATATGTTGCAAAGCAAGTATAAGAAATATCACAGATTCCGTTGGAGACTAATCTAACAAAATATTGTTGGAGACTGTATCAAATGCTGCATGCAGGTCAAGCAACACCAAAATGGTCAGCAGCCCAGAGTCAGCAGCCATTAGCAAATCATTAGTAATTTTAACCAAAGCCGTCTCTGTATTATGGAAAGTATGAAAACCAGACAGAAACTGCTGAAATGGATCATTATCAGTAAGATACACTTGTACCTGTGCTGCAACTGTTTTTTTTTCAACTATTTTAGATAAAAATGGCAGATTTGAAATTGGTTGAAAATTGTTCAGATTTTCAGGGTCAGCACCTGGTTTCTATAAAACAGGAATTACAGCAGCCATCTTAAGAGCTGAAGGAACAAAACCAGATGAAAGCGATGAATGTACAATATTCATTATTAATGAGACAATAGAACGCAGAAAAGCTTTTACCAAATGATTGGAAACTGGATCTAACTGAGAAGTGGAAGATTTTTCAATGGGATTAAAGATTTCAGAAGCAGAAGGGAGTGTAAAGGATGAAAGGGAATTTAAGCAAGGCCTACCAGAGGCACTGTTATGAGTATTGTGCAACTGATAATGTCAATATTGCTAATTTTTGAATTAAAGAATTTCATAAAAATATCACATTGTGCAGTGGAGTAAAGGTGATATGCAAGGGCATTAGATGACTGTAAAACCCTAATACAGTGGAACCTCGAGATACGAGCACCTCTGTATACGAGAAATTCAAAATACGAGGAAAGTATGAGCGAAAAATTCAGCTCTAAATACGAGCATTGGTTCGCGTAACGAGTCACGAGCCAGGCTGTGGGTATAGCTCGCGGCTTAGCGAGGGGGCGTGGTAGCTGTAGCGAGCCGCAGGGTGATCTGCGGTGTCTGCGTTTCTCACTTAAGTGCACAGGTGGGAAACTGCCCACATCCATGATTGTTCCTGTGGCTGATGGGCTGCAGCTGCCATGTCCTCCCCGCATATATAGAGAAGCGCGAGCCGGTTAAGGGGGAGAAAAAGTAAAAGAAAAGAGAGAGAGAGAGAGAGAGAGAGAGAGAGAGAGAGAGAGAGAGAGAGAGAGAGAGAGAGAGAAGGCAGGCAGGCAGGCAGGCAGGCAGGCAGGCAAGTGCAGGCTCGCGCAGGCTCGCGTGTAGCTGAACAGGTGAGCCAAACAGCTGAAGCAGGACGGTGTAGAGAAGGTCAGCTGCATTAAGTGTCTCGCCTGTTGCAGAGCCCGCATGGGAGAAGCAGGTGAGATGCTAACAGAGAAGAAGCACCGGGGATTGTCATCTGTTTTTAAAGACTGCTTCTTGTTGACGTTTTAACCTCGTGTTAAAGGATTGTTATTCTTGTGTATTTTAAACCTCCACTTCACAACTGTTTTAAGGATTATTTATTTAAAGATTTATTGAATGCTCTACTGCACTTTGGACACCTGTTTTGATTCTTTTAATAATCAGTTATATTATTTACCAGTGTTATTTATTAAAGGTAGACTACAGTATATATAATTTATCAGTGTTATTTGTTAGGAAAATTGATTTTTATGTTAATATATTTGGGGTGCAGAACGGATTAACTGGATTTCCATTATTTTCAATGGGGAAGTTTGTTCTAGATACGAGAAATTCACTATACAAGCTCAGTTCTGGAACGAATTAAACTCGTATCTAGAGGTTCCACTGTAACAGTATAAAGCAAAGCTAAAGAATTCCCTTCACCTAACCTAAACTGTTCTGCATAGTAGGCAGATTTGGCAGCAGAAAGAGCACCCTTATAAGAAATGGAATAATCATGATACATGTTTCATGTTTTTTGATTTATGATATCACTTAGTGTTGATTTATGATATTACTCAGTGTTGATAATCATTCTAATGCATTTATTTTTGTATGATGAAACAAGTAAGATTAAGATAGAAAAAAGAATAGGGAATACTACTTAAAAAATGCCACTGACTTTCACTAATAAATGCTATCATAAATGTATATGTGGTGTTAAGATGTGTGACATGTACTTATATATCCCATGCCTGATATGCTTTATTACTTGCTATTTAGTAAAAACTTACCAAGGTCTGCCTTGATTTTAATGCATTATGGAACATATTTGAATTTTCACAAAAACTATCGTTAAATATGCACGGTACAAAATTGTAAAATATGAATGATTTTTCATTCGAAGCTCTCAGAGAGGATGAGTAATTCTTTGCAGGAAAGATGATTGCAGTGTCCATTGTGCTTGGAGGTCCTGGCCCACATTTCCTCTTGGAAGATCTTTTACTGGGCGAACGCTGGCGTGTTTTGTGTGCCACTGCCCGTTCTTGTTTTTGTTGTGGGATCTTATTTTTATTGTGTTTGTTGCGGGATCTTTCTTCGTGTTCCTGATTGGGATCTTCTGAGCTTATTTTTTCTCCTGAACTTTTTGGAGACCTATGATTGTTTGGAGATCTACCTGCATTTGTTCCATTGCCTTTGTTAAGATCTCGCTAGCCATCTTAGGGTTTGCTCGAGCCCTCACTTGCTAATGACACTTCGGTCTGACCCAGCATATCATGAGTAAGTCGCAACGTTCTTTTGGGTTTTGTTCAATTGTCTGTCCATTCTGCCATGGGCCTGGCTGCCTAACGTGTTTTTGAACCATTGTGCCAGGGTAGCATGTTGGGGAACAGGTGGCCACATGAACAGTGAGTAGTTTTTATTTTATATAATTTTTTCTGGATCCGATTCTCTGTTCTTCAGCTTATGGGCTAAAAATTACACACTTATTCATTTGTTGAGCTGAGGAGTTTGAACTGGATGCCTCGCCTAGGAGCAGGATTATGTAATCACTGTGTTGCCCTTGGAATTTTAAGAGGGCCCCACTATATACATTGCGGTTCTAGTCGGAGGCTGCGCTGGAGTATGCCCTCTAGTTCTCGGATTTGAAGTTTAATTCCTACCATCTATTCTGCTTCTGCTACACTCTTTCTCACGTACGATAAAGACCAATCAAAAAGACAGTGAAACACCTTCAAATGGTTCCGTGAAGATGGCCTGAATGAACGTTCGGTCCGTAGCCAACAAGTATTTTATTTTAAACAACTTTTTTCTCGAAACCTGAACTTTCAGATTTTGTCAGAGACTTGGTTAAGTGCTGGTGACTCAGTTTCTCTCCATGATCTCTCCCCTCCTGATTGTACCTTTTTTAGTTCACCTAGAATTGCTAGTCGAGGTGGTGGGCTTGCTATGGTTTTTCTGAACCGTTTTAAATGTAGACTTTTGACTGTAGACAGCTGTTTAAAATTGATCTTACAAATCCCATACTGTTTGCACTGAGTTCTTATCTTTCATAGTGTCACGTGCTGATAGAATGCTGATTCTGGGAGATTTTAACATTCATGTTTGTTGTCCGACAAAACCCCTGGTTAAAGATTTTTTTAGGTCTTGTGGATTCTTTTAATTTTACTCAGGTGCTATCAAGTCCCACACATCTGGGAGGACATACATTGGACTTAGTTCTAACATTTGGCAACTCTGCAAATGACCTGGAGATCTCTAACGTCGGCATGTCTGATCATTTTGCAGTTGTTTTTGAAATTAAGTTTTTGTGTCCACCCATCAATTCCACTAAACCACAGCGCTTTTCGCACAGTATAAATGCTGACACAGTGCGGAAATTCTGTGATATCTTTTCTGACATTCATTTATCGTTGGTGTTAGAAGCCCTCTCTGTGTGCTCGGATATTACTGATATGGTTAAGCTTCTCCAGCTCACTTGTAAGGATACTCTGTATCTGGTTGCACCCTTAAAGTTAACGAGAGCCAAGGTAAATGCCAGTGTTCAGCCCTGATTAAATGATGCCACTCGTGCGCTTAGACAGGAATGCAGGCAGGCTGAGCAGAGGTGGAAAAAGGACAAACTGCAGGTCTCTTAAGAAATTCTCAGAACTTGCTGGAAGTCATATCAAGAGGCAGTAAGAACAGCAAAATCAAATTTATTATCTTGTCAAATTGCTAATGCTGCCTTGAGACCTAGGGTGCTGTTTAGCACCATAAACACTCTCTTAAACCCACCTGTCAGTGGCTTCCATGAGAGCACTCCTGAGACCTGTGAGCTTTTTCTCAACTATTTTATAAATTAAACCAGTTCCAGCATTACTCTACCAGGTGTTGATCACTGTGGGATGACACCAGCCTCTCTAAGGCTAGTGCACAGCCAGTTTACTTCCTTTCAACCTATTTCTTCTTCTCAGCTAGCTGATATAATCCTGCATAAGAAACTTCCCAATTATCTAGATATACTAGATACTTTTACCACCTATTTAAAGATATTTTCGGAGCTTTTAGTCCAGTTGTTTTGACTATTATTAAAAACTGTCTAAAATCTGGTATAATGCCAGACAACTTTAAACATGTAATTGTTCAGCCTTTGCTGAGGAAGCCCACACTCGATCATACAGCTCTTTAAAACTATAGGCCTATTTCTAAGCTCCCATTTCTATCCAAAATTATGAAGAAAGTGTTTTTTTTGCAGTTACTTTCATATCTGGAGGATAACAGTGTACATATGATATATTTCAGTCAGGTTTTAAAAAACTTTATAGTACTGAATCGGCTTTGCTGAAGGTGACAAATGATATTCTATTAACTTTGGACTCAGGCTTTTCTGCAATCTTAGTTTTACTGGATCTCAGTGCAGCATTTGACCCAGTGGACCATGGTGTTCTGTTAAAACGGTTTAAGGTTGAAATAGGCATTCAAGGCTGTGCATTGAATTGGTTTGAGTCCTACTTCCCAGTTCCTCCCTGTGTGGATAGCGCTTTGAGTACTGAGAAAAGCGCTATATAAATGTAATGAATTATTATTATTATTATTACCTTAAAGGTAGATCTATGTTTGTTAACATAGATGGGAATTTCTCTCAGCCAGCTCCTCTCACACAAGATGTTCCTCAAGGTTCTATCTTGACTCCCCTTCTATTTTCCCTTTATCTGCTCCGCTTGCGAGCCATCTTTTACAAACATAATGTCGTGTATCATTATTATGCTGATGATATGCAGCTGTACCTCAAAGTTAATCCTGCCATCACTTCATCTGTAAAAAAGCTATTGAAATGCTTTGAGGATGTTAAATATTGGATGACACAAAATTTCTTACAGTTAAATGAAAATAAAACAGGTCATTATTTTTGGTCCTACCACATCTGCAGTTGAAATCTGCAGTCAGTTAGACTCCTTGGTAGCAATGATTCATAATAATGTGAGGAACCTAGGTATCATCTTCAAGTCATCACTAAGTTTTGAAAACCAAATCTCCACGGTAGTAAAGTCCAGTTTTTATCAACTGAGGCAAATTTCTAAACTACAATCCCTTCTTTCACAGAAGGACTTGGAAACAGTTGTTTATGCCTTTATTACATCTCGTCTAGATTATTGTAATTCCTTATATGTGGGGCTGCCAAAATCTGCTTTGTCACACCTTCAGCTGGTTCAAAACAGAGCAGCTAGATTCTTAATTGGGTCAAGAAAAAGGGATCATATCTGCCTCATTTTAGCCTCTCTCCACTAGCTACCAGTGAGGTGAAGCATTGATTTAAAAATCATTTTGTTTTGTTTTTAATGCCTTGCATAGTGTTGCTCCAAAATACTTCTGTGAACTCCTTCACTCCTATGTGATACCAAGAGCACTGAGGTCATCTGGACAACTACTCCTTGTAGTTCAAAGATCTCGGCTGAAGTCGAGGGGAGACAGAACTTTCTCAGTTATTGCTCCTAGGCTTTGGAATGACTTGCCTTTTCATATCAGGTCTTCATCTTCTATCATGGTTTTTAAAAGTTGGATTAAGACCTTGTTTTCTTCTGCCTTTCACTGTGTATAATGGGATTGTGGTGGATGTTATAATTGGTTGTTTTATTAATCTGCTTCTGCATGATTGTTTGCATTGTGTTTATTTTAATGCTTCTTTGTACAGCACTTTGGCGCAACCAGTTTTGTTTTAAATGTGCTTTCATAAATAAATAATCTAATCTAATCTACTATATCTTCCAGGCCAGCCTTTATTCAAAGCAACAGTGAATGACATAACCGAAGAAGAAATAGAGAATGCTTTGTGAGAGGTATGAAAAATATAATGCTATGGTAGGGCAGGGTTCATTTATTAGTTTCCACAATGCTTTCAGAAAATTTTTATTTCCTTGATAACATACAGAGTAATGCATTTACTGTTCAGTGATTGTACAAGATATATGGTTAAAGTACATATGTAAATGAACAGAAATTTACGAGATAACTGCATATTATGTATATGCCCGTTTTCTCTTTTGTCTTTTAGATTGACAGTGCTGCTTCTGTTGAAGCTCTGTGAAAATGTACTTTAAGGCACAGCACAATGTTGCAGACAGCTGGTTGTCTGATACATGTGGCTACTCTTGAAGAAAGGAGAACAATAGTGTCAGACTACCTCATCGACCGTAACTCATGTGTATTTGACAGGTACCATCATATCCTTGTCTTACAATTTTTTGTTAGTTACCCTGCCATGTTCAAAGCAAGCATGACAACTTACGACTACTGCATTATTAGTGAAGGACAATTCCAAATAATTTTCAACATGAAACATTATTTCAAAAATGGTTTCTGGTGATAAGTCAGGGTCAAAAATGTGTTTTAATGGATAGTCATTTTAGAGAAACGTCCCAGTCCTTTTGTCTAGTTTCCTCTCTCACTTCAACAGTAGTACATGGGGGCATACTCTTCAACCCTTCAAACCATCTAAAATAAGTGATCCAAAACCAGAAACTCAGAAAGGATTTAACACCATGCCCCACAGACTCATGTTTAAAGAACATAGGAAAATGCAGAAGCAACAGTAAGTTTCTGTAATATGACTCTATACACTAAAACACAATTTTTCACTGTCAGCAGCAGAAACATCTTTAAAAACCATAGATGCTGAAAATTACTGGAACGGTCCTTTTAAGTATCATGTTTTACATACAGTATATTGTCCACACATGTACAATATGAGATTAGCACTATATACAGTGCATCCAGAAAGTATTCACAGCGCATCACTTTTTCCACATTGTGTTATGTTACAGCCTTATTCCAAAATGGATTAAATTCATATTTTTCCTCAGAATTCTACACACAACACCCCATAATGACAACATGAAAAAAGTTTACTTGAGGTTTTTGCAAATTTATTAAAAATAAAAAAACTGAGAAAGCACATGTACATAAGTATTCACAGCCTTTGCCATGCAGCTCAAAATTGAGCTCAGGTGCATCCTGTTTCCCCTGATCATCCTTGAGATGTTTCTGCAGCTTAATTGGAGTCACAAATTGGCACAAATCTGGGGAAGGTTACAGAAAAATTTCTACTGCTTTGAAGGTCCCAATGAGCACAGTGGCCTCCATCATCCATAAGTGGAAGAAGTTCGAAACCACCAGGACTCTTCCTAGAGCTGGCCGGCCATCTAAACTGAGCGATCAGGGGAGAAGGGCCTTAGTCAGGGAGGTGACCAAGAACCCGATGGTCACTCTGTCAGAGCTCCAGAGATCCTCTGTGGAGAGAGGAGAACCTTCCAGAAGGACAACCATCTCTGCAGCAATCCACCAATCAGGCCTGTATGGTAGAGTGGCCAGACGGAAGCCACTCCTTAGTAAAAGGCACATGGCAGCCCACCTGGAGTTTGCCAAAAGGCACCTGTAGGACTCTCAGACCATGAGAAAGAAAATTCTCTGGTCTGATGAGAGAAAGATTGAACTCTTTGGTGTGAATGCCAGGCGTCACGTTTGGAGGAAACCAGGCACCGCTCATCACCAGGCCAATACCATCCCTACAGTGAAGCATGGTGGTGGAAGTATCATGCTGTGGGGATGTTTTTCAGAGGCAGGAACTGGGAGACTAGTCAGGATAAAAGGAAAGATGACTGCAGCAATGTACAGAGGCATCCTGGATGAAAACCTGCTCCAGAGCGCTCTTGACCTCAGACTGGGGCGACGGTTCATCTTTCAGCAGGACAACGACCCTAAGCACACAGCCAAGATATCAAAGGAGTGGCTTCAGGACAACTCTGTGAATGTCCTTGAGTGGCCCAGCCAGAGCCCAGACTTGAATCCGATTGAACATCTCTGGATAGATCTTAAAATGGCTGTGCACCGACGCTTCCCATCCAACCTGATGGACCTTGAGAGGTGCTGCAAAGAGGAATGGGCGAAACTGGCCAAGGATAGGTGTGCCAAGCTTGTGGCATCATATTCAAAAAGACTTGAGGCTGTAATTGCTACCAAAGGTGCACCAACAAAGTATTGAGCAAAGGCTGTGAATACTTATGTACATGTGATTTCCCAGTTTTTTTATTTTTAATAAATTTGCAAAAACCTCAAGTAAACTTTTTTCATGTTGTCATTATGGGGTGTTGTGTGTAGAATTCTGAGGAAAAAAATGAATTTAATCCATTTTGGAATAAGGCTGTAATATAACAAAATGTGGAAAAAGTGATGCGCTGTGAATACTTTCCGGATGCACTGTAGCAGTGTGATAGTGTGTTGTACTCTTTAGATTTAAAGATCATCTTTCAGCCCTTCAGTTTTTAACTGTACTGTAGCAGCATCCTACTTTGCTGACCTCTGTCCTGTGCCTCTCAGAAAAGAAGGTCACTGCTCTTGAACTTGAGAGATTTTTCAAGCCTGACCTTAGTCCATCAGGGAGCAACAGGAGACTTCGAGATGGACAAATATTAGGCTATTAGGCAGACTATCCCCTTGATTGTAAAGGTTTGCAAAATAGATTGCATAACAAATCCTTGTATTTTAATAAGATTGGGAGTTTGGGAGCATGCGCTGATTACAGCATGTTGCCGCACCCACCACATGGCAAACCAGCTGGATTGAGATCTAAGTGCAGTCATGCAACAGGTGACACCTCAGCACCATACTGAACAGTGTGAGGCTTTTTACAGTGGCTGGAGTGCCAATCCTGCCACCAGCCTGCAAGTTTTCTCTGCTAGTTGGAGGACCTGCTGTGACAATGTGGGTTTGACTCCATGCTCCCATCTTCTGTCCGGGAGCCCTTGAACCCTGCACCATCGGTAATGTTACTGATGAGCTCGCAGGGAGGCACAACAATGGAGCAAGGGGATGGTGTAAAAAGTGCAAAGTACTTTTATTTAAAAGCAACAACAATAAGAAGCATTCAAATTAAAGTGCATTCCCAATGGTAGACACATGTGCAAACACATTGAAATTATCACTGCTAGATTCATGCAATGTGTTTAAATCACATATGGATTTTGGAATTCAGAATTTACCGGGATTTGGCTGTTTTGAAACTATATGTGAATGGGTCCAATAGATATGGACAGGAGTGTGCCTTAAATCACTGCAGCCAGGGAGCTCACATCCGCAAGCAATGCATTTACACACTGTAATGCACTTTTATAATTTCATTTTGTAATATAACTCTGATGCATTTGTATATTTGATGTTTCGAGGAAACCACATGTTTGATTACTATTTATTTAAGCTACAAACGAAGATGTGTTCTTGTTAAAATATATGTTACATTTGGATAGTTTAATTAATTCTTCATGGGAAAAAAGCCAAATGTAAGGTACTTGAAATTAAACATATTTATTTTCCATAGTTATATAATACTGTGATAAATATTGTATACTTTGCATTGCTGTTACTTCAATTTATTTTATTTTACGCTTCACTTTATGATAATTTAGGCTAGATTGTGGGAGCTTTTCCAGTAAAATTTAAAATTCATGGACAGCACAAGTTAATCTTCATACACTGGAGGCACTGTGTACATTTTTAGATGCATAGTACACAGAACATTTATACCTGAGCAATTTCTTTAAGACATATGTGCAGTTCTGATGCAGACTCCAAATTCTCTGGCTTCTGTAGGTGACTATGCTCCATAAAAAAGTCCAAGTACTCCTGCATTTTTGGGTCACTGTATGAATGCATTGGGTTACTTGACTCAGGGAAAATATCCAGTTCTATGCATTCAATCCTAAATCCACAGTCTCTGGAGCCAAATCTAGACGGAGGAATGGCTCTGTATAATAGAATTTATTTACATTTAAGCTACAAATAAAACAAAAAGCAATGGGGAAGTAATTTTATCTGTGTGGTAAGTAGTACAGTTCATTGGGCAATCCTCCAGGACATAACGCAGTTCTAGGAGTGCAAATCCAGTGACTGTTCCACAGAGTCACACAGGAGAATGCAGGGTGAAATGACACCTTTTATTGGCTAACTAAATAGATTACAAATGCAAGCTTTCGAGGCAGCTAAGGCCCTTTCACCTTGCCTGAGAAAGGGGCCTTAGCTGCCTCGAAAGCTTACATTTGTAATCTATTTAGTTAGCCAATAAAAGGCGTCATTTCACCCCACTTTCTCCCGTATCGATCTATGGCTAACACGGTACAGCACTCTACTGCTACAGAGTCACACATTCATCCAGGCCCTACTATTTGACATCACTTAAGCAAAATCTTAGCAAGCACTGATGCTCATGATTTCCATTAAAGTGTCCTGCATCTCTGAGGTCTGCAAATAACTCCATCCAGAACTGAGACCTGTATTAATAATTGGGTTAAACTTAACATTAATTCTTCCAGTTGCTTAAGCATACCAGTTTATGTATACTGGTGGATCAAGGGATGATATCCAGATACAAAACAAATGTTTACAAGGGCCCAATGTTAGGGTACTTACAAAAACTAAGTAACTAAATATTTTATAGAGTAACATATTATAAAATGTAATGCATTACAAACTGTGCTTTTCCTTTGCATTTTTTTATTTTCTTAAAGAGATATGAAACTCCTACTTGTAATAAAAATAAATCTGTTTTCTTGGACTACTCCATTCCTGATCAAGATGATAACAAACAGGATTCAATTCTATTTATAATGCAACTTTTAGTGTTCTTTATTTTAAACCTTTGTTATTTCTTAGGATGTCAGCTCTAGCATTGCTTATAGTAGAACATAAACTCCACAAAAGCATATTTTAAATTTAATTGTAGTGGTCAACTACTTATCAATTAAGAAAAAATGTTTAGTCCTTAATGTGTTGTGAAATAAATAACATCCATCCCATTTTTATATCTCCGACCTAAACCCCGTAAGGTGCTTTTGCTTCCTGCCTTTCACCCAGTGCATTAATCACTGACTCCTTGTGACCCTAAACTGGGCCAATTAAATTTACATGTCATCACATGCAGGATGTCACCATATGACCGGAGGAAGTGCAGGTACATGTGACAGCTACAGAAGGCAACAACTTTAGGGAAAAAGGCAATACTTACAGGAAATAAACCAGTAATAATAATTATTATTTTTATTGTAACTTTTTGAGTGGCTTAAGTAATGTTAGGCTGTTAATACTTACTGTATGTACATGTGCTTTCTCAATTTTTTTATTTTTAATAAACTTGCAAAAACCTCAAGTAAACTTTTTTCACGTTGTCATTATGGGGTGTTGTGTGTAGAATTCTAAGGAAAAAAATGAATTTAATCCATTTTGGAATAAGGCTGTAACATAACAAAATGTGGAAAAAGTGATACGCTGTGAATACTTTCCGGATGCACTGTACACTTTCTGTTTGATTTGGCAATGGTAAATTTATTTCGGGAGTTGTAAGTTTGTTTTCTTAAATGTTATTTTCAGTTACCTTGTAAATTTGAATTAACTGTTTTGATTTGTGTCATGAAATGTAAATTTGTTTTGCTCTTCTTGGCCACTGTAATTCAGGAACAGACCAACCTTCCTACTTTCTTCTTTGACTTTCATGATCAGATGTTCGAGATACTTCTTGTTTTCGGACAGCAGGGTAATATCATTAGCGTATCGGAGGTTGTTGATATTTCTGCTGATATTTTCACAGCAATCTTTGACTCATCCGGGCCTGCTTGCCACATGACAGCTTCTGCGTACATGCTGAAAACTGCTGGTGACAGGATGCATCCTTGGTGTGTGCCCTTTTTGATCTTGAACCTATACTTGTCTCCATATTGTGTTTGGATTGTAGCTTCTTTATCTTAATAGAGTGATCTTATGAGCTTGGTCAAGTATGGTGGTGTGCCCAATTCCTTCAGGCAGATGCAGAGCTTGTTGTGTTCAAGAACATCGAATGTCTTTGAATGATCGATGAAACACCTGTAGAGGTCTTTCTGATAATCCCTGGATTTTTCCATAATCCATTGAAGGTTGGCAACATGATCATGAGTGCCTCTGCCTTTCTTGTGAACCAGCTTGCACATCTGGTATATCGCTATTGATAGTTGTACTCAAACACTGTTGGATGATTTCAGAAGGATTTTGCTTGTGTGTGGTATCAGGGCTATGGTGCGGTAATTCAGACAATTCTTTGTGTCTCCCTTCTTCAAAATTGGGATGAAAACTGATCTTTTCCATTCTTTCATCCACTCACACTTGCTCCATATGCGTTGACATAACACCGTTAATGATGCTACTGGTATGGTGTAAAGCAATTCTGCTGGTATGCTATCGATTCCTGGGGCTTTTTGGTTGTCTAATTACTTCATTGCTTATATGACTTTTTCCTTTAAAATATCTGGCTCCAGTTCCAGTGTCTCATTCTCCTCCACCAGATAATTCTGGTGTTCAATTTCACATAACTTCTCTGTGTATTCTTTCCACTGATTGTATTACTTGCTGGTCAAGTAATTCCTGTCCATTGCACCCTCGAACTGTTCCCTTCCGAGCCATGAATGTTGACTGTGTCGTCTTCACGTGGTTATAGAGTTAATGCACATGAACTATTCTGTGTTGCTACCTCCGTCTTCTGACATTGTTCATTCTAATAGTTACTCTTTATGCTTTCTGGACTCTCTTTAGAATTCTGCATTCAGCCATCTGAAATCTTCTCTGTTCCCAGTAGCTTTGTCCTTCCCTTTCTCTTCTGTGATGCTGATGTACGAATTGGAAATCCATTGGGCTGATTTCAAAGGTCTCTTCTATGGGGCATATTCTAAGGCTGTTTCAAAATGCATGCTTTCACTTTGTCCCACAGCTCATCTGGGCCCCATCTTCCATATGGAGGAGGTCGAATCTTCTCTTTGCTTTGACTTTGTAGCTGTGGCTGATCTTTTCTATGTTGAATTTCTTTGAGGTTTCTCTTTGTTTGGTATTGTAGAATCTGAGTTTGACTGTGGCTACCAGCACTTGGTGATGTATTCTGCAGTCAGCACTAGGGTACTGTATGTCCTCACTGCCAAAACTGAACTCTGACACTTATTCTGATACAGGATGTACTCAATTTGGTGTCAATGTTCTCCACTTGGTGAGGTCCAGATGTACAGCCGCCGTTTGGGTTGTTTAAACCAAGTGTTGGTAATCGTTAGCCAATGTTCTTGGTAAAATTGATCCAGTTGGTCTCCTGCCCCGTTCCACTCTCTTAAACCAAATCTTCCAACAATTTCAGGTTCTGCCATAGTTTCCATTTTGGAGTTGAAATCACCAATAATGTTGATAATGTCCTTATTATGTGTTTGGCTTAGGATATCCTGTACTTGGCCATAGAACTCCTCCAACATCTTCTTCAGGTCCTTCTGTTGGGCCATATACTTGCAGAATTGTGACATCACAAGGTTTCCCTCTGATTCGGGTGGTCATTGTTCAATCGTTAAGTGTCTGATAACTCTCAGTGGCTTTTGCAATTTTCTCGTTCAAAATAAAGTCCACTCCTCGCTATCTCATGGTGTCATTGCCAGAGTAGTATATCGTGTGCTTACTGGACTGGACTGCCAATACTGATTCTCTGTGCAAGAGAGGACAGAGCCAGTTATACTTCCTTAGAAAACTGGTGTCCTTCAACATCTGCAATAAGATGCTGCAGATGTTCTATCAGATGGTTGTGGCGAGGGCCATCTTCTACGTGGTGGTGTGCTGGGGAGGCAGCATTAAGAAGAAGGACGCCTCACGCCTGGACAAACTGGTGAGGAAGGCAGGCTCTATTGTAGGCATGGAGCTGGACAGTTTGACATCCGTAGCAGAGCGACGGGTGCTCAGCAGGCTCCTATCAAGTATGGAGAATCCACTGCATCCACTAAACAGTGTCATCTCCAGACAGAGAAGCAGCTTCAGCGACAGACTGCTGTCACTGTCCTGCTCCACTGACAGACTGAGGAGATCGTTCCTCCCCCAACCTATGCGACTCTTCAATTCCACCCGGGGAGGGTAAACATTAACATTATTCAAAGTTATTGTCTGTTTTGATCTGCATTTTTATTACTCTTTAATTTAATATTGTTTTTTGTATCAGTATGCTGCTACTGGAGTATGTGAATTTCCCCTTGGGATTAATAAAGTATCTATCTATCTATCTATCTATCTATCTATCTATCTATCTATCTATCTATCTATCTATCTATCTATCTATCTATCTATCTATCTATCTATCTATCTATCTATCTAGCTAGCTAGCTACCGGAATTTAAGAAACCACTGCTACTCCAATGTATTTTGCTGATGCCCAATATGGTGAAACTTATTTGATACATTTCCTGCTTCACAAAGTCCAAATCTCCTGCATTCAAACCTTCCAATCTTGAATGGTTTTGTGCAGTGCAGAGTGGTTGTTTACCTGTGGGCTACAACAGCAGATAGGTATCCCAATGGAACTGTCCCATCCTCATCACTGCCCCAGTTAGTTCAACCTCCTTCTTGCTCTTCCCCAGTCACATTTCAGGTACCTTCCAGCCTGGGGGTCCCTCTTTCCAGTACCATGTTGGAGTCATTGTTGAGTCGTTGATCCACAGAATATTTTGCTTTTAGTTTCATCCATTTCATCATATGGACGTTTGAGACAGATCTCTGTTAGCAGTAATGTTATTTTTCTTTTTTTTTTGTTTTATCATTCCAAGGTATCCTGTATTTACTTAACCCAAAGGGCTTCAATTACAATATGTGCAAGTATATATAAGCATGAGTGGCAGAAAAAAGGCTCAGAAAGAAACAGAAAAGACAGCTAAAACTTCATCCTTCATCCAACAGGCCTCAAGTTCAAGGTACAGCCTTTCACAGACTGACCTGGAACAGATAGGCAAGAACACAGATCTTCTGAGACCTGACCTGCAGCATCGCCTCCAGCCGGGAGCAAAAGTGCAAGTAAGTCGGGCCAGGAGAACTTGTCGATTCCAGAAGGTTCATTGAAACTGAAAATGGTCTTCCTTTCTGCATTGTCAAATACCCACCACGAGTCAGTGTCATCAACTCCGACTGGGGCTTGCTACTTCATCTGCAGAGCACAGAGAAGACCAAAACAAACAGTCCGATCTGAAGGTAATGATCGCTGCAATTACCAACACAATACCTACCACACTCGGTGTATGCAGGGGTTATGGGGGATAATAAATGAGACAAAGAGTAGTATAAAGAAGATTACAAAGGATATAAGGAAAGAAGATATAGAGGACATAAACATGACAAATGAGAAACAACTTCAGGATATTAATGACTTGGAGAACCATTGCAGTAATTGCTTTGAGGCAACCTTTAAAGGTATGCAAGAAAAAATACACGAAAATGCGAGTAAGTTTGAAAATAAATTTGGAGCACTTGCTGCTGACAAAATACATGTGCAATGCCACTCCTTATTCAGGAAAAGATCCCAGTCGTCCCACTGACTTTCCAAGACTGGTCATAAAGCTTATGCAGCTGTTTCTGGACAATGGCAGAACCATAACAACAGTTGCGTAAAGTGCAACTGGAACTTCCACCTGCAGCTAGTCACATCAGTACACATGTACTTTGTCAGCATGACCATGTCGATCAAACACAGGAAGCTCTGCAGTCTACTTGTGACTATTACGCTGTAGGAAGATAAGTAAATAAATCAAGGTAAATAACATTCAATGTGACTTTTATATAAGTAACATATAAATGTTTTTCATATAAAGACCATCACAAAATATAATCACAAGCAGGACTTTGCACGATACCTTGGCGAGCTCTGTAAGCTCTGCTTTTTCTTTGAAGGACATTCAAGTGGCACATTGACTAGCAGAAAGATGCCCAACCTGTTGCTGCATCCAAATGGTGCCATCTTTCACCTTTACACCTGGTGCAGCTGCATTGTTCTTATGTGTGAATAGATGTTTCTTGCGGGGAGGGCTGCTGTCCTCTTTCTACGACGTAGAATCCTCATCCTCATCTGATGTCACCTCTGTTATAGCATGTCTGTATTTGAAAACTAGCAGTGTCAGATCGGGGGGAGCATGAACATGACTGAGAGAATAAAACCGAATAAAAATTAAAAAACGCTAACAAGTACCATAAATTTACACCAGCTGTTACAGACTCAGATCAAATGTATGTTTTTATGCTATAATAGTAACAATAACAGCAGCTCACTACTCAAAACAGATGCGAGCCAGGAACCTCTTGATTACGAGTCAGCAGGTCTTGCTGCTGCACCACCCAAGCGGTCATGTCAGCATTGTACCCTCGCCCGATTTCTTTTCCTATGGTTATATTCTTGAATAAAAGTACACTTGCTTTGTTATACTTGTACCTTTTGTGAAAGTGTTTATTTTGATATTGGACTTCAGTCTTCAGGCATTATACACTTCATGTCGACATTTTGTCAATTATTACTAAAATATGAAAAACATTTCTTTTTTAGTTATGTGTTCAACAATTCCTGCATCACATTTCATCCTACATTTACATAGATCGTTGTAGACCTGGAACACACATTAAATGTACAGTATGTATTCCAAATGAGGATATATTATTTACCCTCTACAACTCCAGGCACCTCACATCCAGATAAACAAGACTTGAGCTCTGAGAATCTTCTCTGCAACTTGAGCTGCATCAGTGGTGGGCTGGGAATAGCAGGCTGCTTGTTGCTTGTGCTGATCGACATATTTACAAAACAAAAAACACTGATGGAGAGGTGTGAAGGAATTTAACGTAGGCCGGGATTACAAGTTTTTTTGTAGGCTTCAGGGATTCTAGTGTTAATCTCTCCTTCAATATTATTTAATGGCAGCTTTTTCTCACCTACTCTTAACTTTTTTGTTTTTCATCTTCCCTGAATACGCACTTTTACATCCCCTTACGGGGATTGAACCTCAGATTTCAGCACCTGAAGTGAAGCCTCTGACATTCTAGTGTTGATGGAATAGGTGAAGACAGTAAAAGATCAGAAATGGATCCAGAAAGAACAGAGGGGCAGATATTTTTAAGGTTTCTATAAGAAATTTGTCGTTTACAGGTATGAGGAAGGAGAAATAATGAGACAGTTTAAAGTACCTCTTTATGGTCAGAGAGTCCCAAATCAGTGCTGTAAATGTTGGCAACAGATAGTCCAGACGTACAGATCAGATCCAATATATGACCACCGGAGTGGGTGGGAAAATCAACATGTTGTGTCAAGTCAAAACAGTCCAGTAAGGATAGGAATTCATTTCTCAGTTTAGATGTGGGGATGTCAATATGGATGTTGAAATCACCAAGAAGGATAATTCTCTGGGAGTAAGAGCTTAAGTGGGTTAATAGTTCAGTCAGATCAGATAAGAAGGATGCATTGTATTTTGGAGCACGATAAATAAAAATGAGTGAGACAGGACCTGATTCCATTATTAGTTTAAGAGCCAGACACTCGAAAGACAATGGACAATCAATTGGGATTCTTTTGATGTGTCTTGTCTTGAGCTGCGAGGTTCTGTAAGGAAAATGTAGCCATGTGGTGTCACCTCCGTGAGAGACGTAAATTCATTTGGTTTTTGCCAAGTCTCCGTTAAACACAGTATATCAAGTTTGGTGTCAATGATGAATTCTGATAGCACCAATGCTTTGCCATTAAGAGATCCCGAGTTAAACAGTGCAATATTACTTAATGAGGTTTCTTTTTGCACAGAGCCGTGACCGGAGTTTATTTTCACATACTGTAAATTTGGCACACTGACACTTCTATTTTCAGGGCCGTGAGTAGGACGGCGTATTCCTGAGCAAATGCCACCAGTGGTCTTTCCATTCGCAGCCCGGCAGCGACCTGACCCACGATGTACATATTTTGGGCACCGCAAAATAATGGTGTCTTTTAGGATATTCCAGTCAGAACATTTACTCTGGACAAACTGTTTAATATAAAGGAGTTTGTCACAAGAGTATTTTAGCATGATACTGAGCAATACTTATCTGATAGCAGTGGAGAAGCAGCACAGCGAAGCTGGTGAGACGGGTGGGTTCGGTAGCGTAGATGAGCGACAATAGCAGAGCAGCAGAAAGCATAGCAGGAGGAGGTATCGGGATTTGGAGGTTCCAACATACAGCCATAAACATTAACTCTGGGTATTACAAGCATGATCACCCCAGAGCCACAAGCCAGGTGGGTATGAACATCAGATCAGTTCTTGGTCATACAGCACAGTAAAATAAATCGGGAGCAGACCAGCATAGCAAATATAATCAAGGAGACAGATCATCCCAGGCTCCTAGATCACCGGGTACAAAGAAATGTTCGTAGGTCTTGTCCCATGATCCACAGATTCAGTTGTTCTCAGTCAAAGTAAAGTCCATAAAATCTGAAAAAATTAAACCAAATCCATACAATTCGAGTCAGCTGCATCCACGAACTATACGTACGATAAAGAAAATAAAACAAGAGTAAGAAAAGTGTAGGATTAAGGCGAATTTTGCGAAAAGTGTTAACAGAGAGGAGCGGCAACAGCATGCGTGCGCCAGTGTCCCCTCCCTGTTAGATACTTTGTGTTGTTCAATAAATTGCAAGAATGAAATTTCTACTTCTAGTTATTTACACTATTATTTAATGTGTTAGTGGGAGAATGTGCACTGATTTGATACTGGAAATGCAAAACCTAAACTTGAAGTTGAAAGACAGTGCTATATCCTAGTTGTAGTATTGTATATCTTACTGATTTGTTATTTAGTCTTTGTAAAGCAACCCTTCAAATGAATAAAATGTATTTAAAAATGAAGCTGAAAGACGACAGTCATTTGTCTGTAAGTATTCAGTAAACTTATATTAAAAACATTATGACCACCAGTATTCCAAAAGGTATTTTACTTGGAAAAAAATAATGGTGGTAAGCCCAGCTTTCTCTTTTCTGTGATAGCAGCTTAGTCGTGTCATGCAAGTGACAGGAGTGTAAGCTGTTATTCCATGATTGTTGGTAGCTGACAGGAAAGAAGTGTCTGCAGCATAAAATCAATACAATCTCTTGTCAGAATAGGAAAGATACAATAGTAACACTATGCTTTAGATTACTTGTTATTTGCTTTCTGTAAAATGCTTTCTACATATCCTCTTAGGATGGCAGTCTAATGGATGTTTGCTGAGTTTTCAAGTGTGAATAGAAAGCAACTCTAAAATTTTTAAAATGTGTATATACATTACTGGAACATTGATTTCTTGGAATTAATGTATTTATGGAGCATGGCAAAACTATTTAAAAACAGAAGTAACTGTATTTAGGACAGAGTTTTCTACACGGTTTCCCTTTTGAAATAAGATCAAATTAACTAATAAATAGTCAAAGCTACACTTTGCTACTTGGAAATTTTAGTTCTGTCTTTTTGAGCTCATACTAACAGCACTAACCAAAGCTTTGACCACCTTACTCTTCTTAACCCAATTTTTTCTATTCAGCTTGAATAACGTTTACTTATCATTTGTCTTTTTACTGCTGCCGTCTTCATGTATAAACTTGTATTCAGGATGAACGTGATAAACGAAAATCAAACAGGTGCTTTTAAAATATAAAAAAGTATTAAAAACAGGGCAGAACAAACACTCACTATCAAATTGCTCTGAGGAACTGGACACAAAGACGTTTACTATATACAGTAGTTAATAGATACCTGGTACCACAGTACACAATAGATGCCTGCATGCAATAATCTGAGTTTGTTTTATAAGTAACTTTAACCTTCCTCTTTTTCTTCTGGTAGTGTCATTAAATAATACAGAACATTATATTAAATGTATTGCTGTATATTTAAATACAGTAGGTGCATGTGCATGCAGAATACATTTGCAAATGTTGTATGGTATTGTATTTTTTGTTATTTGAGAATACATTTGCTCTAAACCTGAAGTCTGAAAAGAAAATAAATTGAGTTGAACAGGAAGATTTTAGAATGATTAGATGTTTTTACTTTCTGAAGGCTTATTGCAATTGCAGTTTTTCAGATTACTTTACCAGATATTGGAACATTATTTTGTACTTCTCACATAATGACAAAATGTGTTGTTTTTTTTGAGAGAAGATCCTGATCTGCAAAAACAAGCACATGTTATATGTTCGCTGTTTAGTTTATGAAGTTGAAAGGGGATGAAAGAGTTAATACCCTGAGCACAGTAAAGCTAGGAGACCAACTCAGAGTGGCTTTGGAGTCTTTAAGTCTTGTGTTTTTCAGAGCTGAAGGTAAATCAGGAAACAAGCTGTAAGAAACTGGACATGCATTGGGTTTTACAGGCAAACAAATTGGAGGTGAAGCGCAGGGGTTAAGGAACACTGTGCACCCAAAGATCAGAGGATCAGAATGTCAGAGGTAGAGTTTGTAAATGTGAGTAGCATACAGTTAATATTACTGAAGCTGAATGTCTTTCTTTCATTTTGTACAATGAGTGATTCATCATTTATTCTGGAATGATTAAGCAGTCAGCTGAAGCAGAGGTGCTTGGCTGTCTTGTGGGAGATTGCAAAGCATAAAACTGTGCAGATTCCTCATCTCTGGTAGACAAGCATTCATTGATTATCCAAAATACTTAGTGACAACACCTCTGTTTTAAATTCACTGAATATCTCTGTCTTGATAGAGCTCCTCTTCTTTTTTAACCTAAGAATATGCAAAAAACACAATCAGTGTTACTTTAAATATAGAAATCTTCTGATTAGTAAGTACCCAGCTTTAAGTCCTGTGTTAACTCCTCCCATGGGTGATAAAATCTTCTATAAAAAGTGCTGTTAATACTTATTCATTTCATTATATTGAATTTTGTCAAGATTATTGTAACATATTCCTTATAGATAATAACTGGACTCGGTATTAAATACATCATCCTCCTTCACCTTATATCTAACTGCTTTAGTAGAGACAGCATTATAGTTGACAGGGGGCGAAAACACCCACTCAAGAAAGCCACCTTTTTTATCTCATGCTGTCTGATTAATTCTTGCATATATATATATATATATATATATATTTATATATATATATATATATAGTATATATGTATATGGAAGAGAAGGTCTGTGATACGGTTTGCATTTTTGCAGCTGGAGATCCACAAAGGGAGAAAATGAATCACGTATCATAAAGTAGTTTTTATTCCTGAGCTTTCAGCCCCTACCAGGGGCCTTCATCAGAGGATAATGCTTAGACTTACAAGAATCAAAGGCAATATACAGCAAAAATTACATAGTGGGGGGGGGGGGGGGGGGGGGGGGCAAGGTGGGGGTCTAAGTCAGTGTGATCAGGAGGGGTGGGGGTTATTGATTGTAAAGATTTTATTTATTATGAACATGTTCTTCTTAAGTTTGCATATGCTGGAGTTATGTCCAAATGTCTGTTGATGACGTTCTCATTTGAGATATATATATATACAGTGCATCCGGAAAGTATTCACAGCACATCACTTTTTCCACATTTTGTTATGTTACAGCCTTATTCCAAAATGGATTAAATTCATTTTTTCCCTCAGAATTCTACACACAACACCCCATAATGACAATGTGAAAAAAGTTTACTTGAGGTTTTTGCAAATTTATTAAAAATAAAAAAACTGAGAAATCACATGTACATAAGTATTCACAGCCTTTGCTCAGTACTTTGTCGATGCACCTTTGGCCGCAATTACAGCCTCAAGTCTTTTTGAATATGATGCCACAAGCTTGGCACACCAATCCTTGGCCAGTTTCGCCCATTCCTCTTTGCAGCACCTCTAATGCTTCATCAGGTTGGATGGGAAACACAGCCATTTTAAGATCTCTCCAGAGATGTTCAATCAGATTCAAGTCTGGGCTCTGGCTGGGCCACTCAAGGACATTCACAGAGTTGTCCTGAAGCCACTCCTTTGATATCTTGGCTGTGTGCTTAGGGTCGTTGTCCTACTTAAAAATTGAACCGTCGCCCCAGTCTGAGGTCAAGAGCACTCTGGAGCAAGTTTTCATCCAGGATGTCTCTGTACATTGCTGCAGTCATCTTTCCCTTTATCCTGACTAGTCTCCCAGTCTCTGCCACTGAAAAACATCCCCACAGCATGATGCTGCCACCACCATGCTTCACTGTAGGGATAGTATTGGCCTGGTGATGAGCAGTGCCTGGTTTCCTCCAAACGTGACGCCTGGCATTCACACCAAAGAGTTCAATCTTTGTCTCATCAGACCCAAGAGAGTCCTTCAGGTGCCTTTTGGCAAACTCCAGGCAGGCTGCCATGTGCCTTTTACTAAGGAGTGGCTTCTGTCTGGCCACTGTACCATACAGGCCCGATTGGTGGATTGCTGCAGAGATGGTTGTCCTTCTGGAAGGTTCTCCTCTCTCCACGCCGTGGCACAACGTTAGGGACTTCGCCTCTAGCGCTGACGTCCGAGGTTCGATTCCCGAGAGGGGGTGCAGTGAGTGTGTACGCCTGATAAGCCCAGAATTAGGGCGAAACACGTGTCACATACTCTTTGCATTATTTGACAGTAAAAACTATTTTCAAACATTCTATGATCTGCTTCTCGCAACTGAACCGTGGCAGATGTTAGCTGATATGCTGACCAACCACAAGTGTTACCTGGTAGGTAAGTACCCATACAATCAGACTGTGATTCAGACTACGAATGCCATGATTATATATATATATATATATATATATATATATATATATATATATATATATATATATATATATATATATATATATATACAGTATACATACATATATATACCTTGACAAAACAGTAACACGTTACATACAAAAACAAGACTTAGTTTTGCTTTTACTTCATTTTCTGGGAACAAACAGCTGTTATCCATCCATCCATTTTCCAATCTGCTGAATCCGAACACAGGGTCACGGGGGCAAACAGCTCTTAAGACACAGGAAAACAGCACATCAATATCATCTCAAATACAAGAGTCCCTTGTCTAACAATAAATAAAGAACATGAGCAAGCATTTTCTCTTTTCTAGGTTCTTGGCTTTTCAGCTGTGTGTGTGACATGGTTTGGAGAAAAGATTCAATGGCTTGATGGCATAATAAATTCCAGTTAGACAGTACTGTGATGTTAAAGAAATGTTGTATTACAAAATAATATTTTTATATGTTATCTACCCCAGGTGATATGTAGTGATGGCCAAGAAATTTTTTTGTCTCATATTTTCAAGAAGAGTAGACATAACAATGTTTCACATACTGTAGAATGGGGAACCTATGGTGCCCAAAGTTTGTCAACCGCAAACAATATCAAAAATGTTCATGAAAAATTTCACATTAATTGTGTTGCATAATCCACTTGTCAAGTCATCCAGTCACATGCTCACCCCTTGCATATACATAATGCACTTATTGCTAAAATATTCCTAAATACCTCTGGAAAATAAAAGTTGTCCAAAAACAGGAAGCCTATTCATGCAGTGTCGGGCTTTTGAAGACAAGAATCTTGTCAAAACCAGTGTCCCTGGTTTTATAAAAAATCTTGTATGTTTTATCTATTTTGTCTCTGTTCATTAACATTAGAAAAGACCTTGACTTACAGATTACAATAATTCTTGTTTAATCTTCAACAATAGACAATATGTTTTCCTAGTATATGCCAAAGTATTTTTATAATTTTGTATAGAAGCAAACTAATATCTATGTGTAAGTATATAGTTATAACATAAACAGACCATGTACACAATGTCCGCATGGACATGGAAAGCATACATCATGCTGTTATATTGATTATTAATTACTACTAACCAGGGATATTATCGTTATAAACAATAATAACTAAAATGACATATATTAAACTAAAATGAAACTAAAGACTAAGTAAAAAATAAAAATCAGACAGAGATTAAACATACTCTAAAACTAACTGCAATAAACTGAAAATGCATGAAAATTGATATTTGTAGTTTTCATTTTTGTTTTAAATAAATAAATTACCATTATTGACTGTCTCTGCATTATCAGTAACTGGCTATCCACTACTTGGCTACAGTGGTCAATTATAACACTTATCAGCAGTTAGGAAAAAAACATTTGCTACATAATAAAGGCTGGTTGTAAAAAGTGCTATCTGAAAGTTCTTATAGTATGATACTGACAGCAACCAATATAGGCAGTCAGGTTTGTGAAGATTAGTTCAAGGGAACTCCCCTAGACCTTCTTGTATACTCAGATATGGGGATGGATATTTGAAGAGTAAACCACAAGACAAAGATTATATTTTTATATTATGTGCATTAAAGAACCATCAAGAACAAATCAAAACAAACTAATAATATATTGAACAATTATTATAAAAATAAAGTTAAATAAATCAGACTCTGCAGCTGCATGAATAAAAGGTAAAGTACCACTTCCGGTTAACGGGAATAGCCCAAAAGTTGATAGAAATCTATGTTTTGTACCTAATACTTCGATGGAAAATTTGGTTGACCTAAATGAAAGCGTACTCAAGTTATCGTGTTTACATAAAAACACACATAGACGCACAGACATAATTCCAAAAAATGGTATTTTTAGACTCGGGACGTCTAAAACGTTGTGATTCGTCAAAATCTCAAAATCGAATTTTTGGAGGATTCCAATACTTTCCCTACACTTCGTATACGAGAAAGTCAGGGGGGTCTAAAACGTTGAGATACATCAAAATCTTGACATCGAATCTTTGGACGATTACAATACTTACCCTATACATAATATATACAAGAAAGTAAAAAAAAAACTGACAAACTTAAAAACACACTTGAAATGCTTTCTCAACAATGTCTATTTAGAGACTGAGGTCTGTGACATACTGTTAAAAGAAAAAGAACTCAAAGCAAGGTAAAATGTAAGGCTATGTGGCTCAAGAGATTTTTCATTTTATGTCCATGGAAAGCTGCCATCTGACAACACCTAAGTCAAGTGAACTCTGAGAAACAGAGAGAGAGAGAGTGAGAGAATAAAGTACTTTATCTGAATTGTAAAGTACCAGTGTTAACAAAGTAAACAGTGTGGTACATATGTACTGAATATACTGTATGTAAGTATGGCTGTCATTTTTTAAATCTATTCATTTAGGAAATTATTACTTTCTTCATAATTTGTTATTTTATTACATTACATTTTATTCAATTAAATACCAATGTAGTCTTATCCCGAGCAGTAGTGTGACTTTGGAATTTTTTTTTTTTAGTTGAAAACATACACTAATATTTTAAGTGAAAATAAATGCAAACCAGAAACTGTATACTAAGAAATTATTTATTTTCTATGTTCACTATCTAAGGTTTTTAGGGATAAGGGAGTAGGTATGCACAATCAGAATGAGTCATTAGCGAGATCAAAAGGATTCAGACGAATGAGTGCTTTCAGTGGATGCAAATGCTGCACATTGCACAGTTAAGAGCTGGGACACAATCTGTCATTGTCTGAGCTTTATTTTAAAAGAAAATACTTTTCATTCATCAGAAATAAATCTAGTAAGATACTCTCCAAAGTCCTAGCTAGAAAGATTGAGAAAGTGCTTCCTTTGGTAATATCACAAGACCAAACTGGGTTTATTAAAGGCAGACACTTAGCTTCCAATCTTCGACGCCTGTTTAATGTAATATAGTCCTACACTCTGGAGATATTATCATTGGATGCAGAAAAAGCATTTGATATGGTTGAATGGAACTACCTTTTCACTACATTAGAGAAATTTGGGTTTGGCCCGAACATTTGTGCATGGATCAAACTACTGTATACCAATCCAGAAACTTCAGTTTGTATTAACAACATTAATTCAGACTACTTTAAACTAGAACGTGGTACCAGACAAGAAGGGCCCTTGTCACCACTGCTTTTTGCAATTGCCCTTGAGTCACTGGCAATTCACTGTTGAAATGCTTATGAGATAAAGGGGATTATCAGAGAAGGACCTGAACATAAAATTTCTCTATATGCAGATGATATGGTACTGTATATATCAGATCCACAAAATACTGTGCCTGCAGTCCTAACAGCACTAACAGAATTTCAAAATATTTCTGGTCTCAGAATTAACTTGAACAAGAGTGTGCTCTTTCCAGTGAATTCTCAAGCACACAATATTAGATTGGACACCTTCCCTTTTATCATCGCAGATCAGTTCAAATATCTAGGGGTAAACATCAGAAGTAAACATAAAGCTCTTTATCAACAAAATTTTGCCGTCTGTATGGAAAAAATTAAGCAAGACTTGGATAGATGGTCTACCCTCCATCTCACTTTAGCCGGAAGAATTAATATTGTTAAGATGAATATCCTTCCTAAGCTTCTTTTTTATTTCAGAACATTCCAATATACATCAATAAATCATTTTTTCAAGAAATTAGATTCAACCATAACCTCATTTATTTGGAATTCAAAACATCCATATATCCAAAGGGCGACCCTACAAAGACCTAAGGTGGAAGGTAGCATGGCTCTACCTTTCAATTTTTTTTTACTGGGCAGCAAACATACAAGCTATAAAAACCTGGACATGGACACAAATAGATGAACATACACAGGCTTGGTCTGCAATAGAAATAAAATCCTGCAGTACTTCTTTATATTCCTTGCTTTGTACTCCAATAAGTACAAGTCATCGCCAATATACTAACAAGCAAATTGTGTTTCACTCACTCAGAATATGAAACCAATATAGGAACCATATTACGACAGAGAAGCTTTTATCTGTGGCACCTCTGCACAAGAACCACCTTTTACCACCCTCTGAAACATGCACAGTTTTTAATGTCTGGAAAACATTCAGGATGAAATCACTTAGAGATCTGTACATAGACAACATCTTTACATCCTATGAACAATTACACTCCAAATGTAACTTTCCAGCAACACATTTCTTCACTACCTTTAAATGAGAAACTTTGCTAAACAAAACCTGCCCAATTTTCCTCACCTCCCACCTACCTCTATGCTGGAAACAATAATGATCAGTCTTGAGGACTCAGACAGCATCTCCATAATATATAAAATCATTTTACAGTCCCTCCCTTTCACAGATCCAAGAGTACAGTGGGAAAAGGATCTCTCACTCAACATCTCAGAAAAGGAGTGGAAGGTAGCAATGCACAGAATTCACTGGAGATCCATATACACAAAGCATACAATTATTCAACTTAAAATTATATATCCAGCACATCTGTCTCATTTAAAATTGTCCAAAATGTTTCCAGGGCAAGATCCAACCTGAGAATGTTGCAATCAAGTTCCAGCCTCACTGCGCCATATGTTTTGGGCCTGCACCAAATTAATATCATTCTGGACCAAAATCTTGTGTTTAGTGTACATCCAGATGGGTTTAAGTGGAGAAGGACAAACAAACAGTAATTGCCTTTACTACACTACTAACACGTAGACATATCTTGCTCACCTGGAAGAATCCTAGCTCACCTCTTTTAAGTCAGTGGCTAACTGATGTTATATAATATTTGAAAATGGAAAAAATCAAATTCTCACTTACAGGATTTGTACAAAACAATTTCAAAACCTGGCAGGATCTAATCAATAAAATTTTAGAATAAGCATTTTAATTGCGGAAGCTGATTCTGTCCCCTCTTTTTTTTCTCTTTATTTTTTTCATTTATTTATTTATCTATTTACTTACTTTTACTAGTTTAAAGTTAAACTCTGCTGGCCTAGCTCTCTTTCTCATAGGTGGGGGTTGATTTGTTTCAAACCAAGTCTTGTAGTACTAGGGTGTTGTACCGTGTTAGCCATTATGAATGTAGAGAAAAGCCAAGCAAAATGACACCTTTTATTGGCTAACTAAAAAAGATTACAATATGCAAGCTTTTGAGGCAACTCAGGCCCCTTCTTCAGGCAAGATGTAAAACTTGACTTATTTGTATGGAATGTTATTTGATTTTAGTAAAATCAATAAAATCCAAAAAATAAAAAAAAAGAAATAAACTAGTTTCTAAGACAGTTTTTGACTTTTGGTTTTGACTCAGCTTTCTTTATTATTTCAGGCTTGCCTAGTTCATTTGCTTTTATTGTTGTGTGTCATGCTAACACAAAGGTTAGTGGTGTTTCTTCACAGATCCTGTGTCCTAGTTTCAAATCCTGAATCATATATTTGTGGAGATTGCAATGTACAACTCTAGAAGAGTAATCTGGACAGAACAGGGATAATGCAAATGGTCTGAAAAATCAGTGAGTCAGTCATTCTCAAGTCATCACAGTCATGTTCAGAGTCATGGGTAGCAGCAGCTGATCCAGACATCTTTGGGGATAAATTAAGTCCTGGACTCTGAACAGGGCACCAGTCCCTAGCTGGACCCAGTTACACACACACACACACACACACACACACACATGAGCACAGGGTCAATGTAGAATCACAGATTAACCCATGCTGCATGTTTTTGGAGATGAGAGACTAAAACCATTGTGGAAAGAGAATAAAACATACAGATATGGGGAGAATGTGAAACTAGATATAGACAGCAACTGGTTATGGAATTAAAACCCACAATGCTAGATCTTTGCGTGCTAACCAATGACCCAAACCATCAGCTGGTGTCAATAATCTGACCAATAAAAAATAATTTTTGCCATGTATAAATTTGAACATACTCAACTTGTACAAGAGGTTTCATCACATGTGGTAAAGGTTAATCTCTGCATGAAATTGAAGAAGTGTGATTTTAGTATAACTTTTGTATTATTTCTCAGGTATAAAATTTCCAGTCTGGAATTATTTACAGATTTAAATTAACTAGATATTTTAAAATAAACTGTTTCAATGTTTAAGCATAGATTAATTTTGCCCATTATTAGTTCACCAGTTACAGAATTTAATAAAAATGTACTGGTAAATCAGGCACAGAGTTTATTAGCCATGTTTACTTTTTCTAGTAACAAAGTTCTAATTGTCTGCACCTATTTTCAACATTTGACATATTTTTGATTGTAAAAGAGAACTGAATGAAGGAGACAATATTAAGGCTACTCATAATCTATTATATAAAGCTCAATACGGATGCATGTGTGTGTGTGTGTTTGCTCTATATACAACTTTACACCTTTGGTCCAATTGCAACAAAAGTTTGCACACATATCATACTTTTTTTCAGGAAGAGACAATAGACTACTTTGGAACCCAACATTTTGACCTTGGGTGGTACAATGGAGTGGGGTGTCCTTTTTACTACAGTGAGTTTTAAGGGCAGTGCCTTTTCCCAGATTTTGAGCCAATTAAATAAATTTCAATTATTTGTTTCTTGGAGGGTACACTTTAAGAAACACAGTTTATAGAAGTTAGATGGTTCTGCCTTTCAATTACTTACTGCTTCTAGTTCATGTGGTGGACGGCTGGGGTCCATGCCCAACCAGGATGCCCCTTCACTATATATTCAGGGGGAGCAGCCCTGAATGGTGCAATATCTCCCCCTGGACACTGGATGCCCCAAAGTGCCTCGGTTTCCTGCAGGGCTCCATGGGAATTGGAGTTGGGTCCCGCAGGCACCGCTAGGGGGTGCTGCAGCTGGGACTCCTGAGCATGTCTGGGCAGCATATTCGCCACACCCGGAAGTGCAGCTGGATGTCGGCAATCAAGCACCTGGAGCACTTCCGGGTGCCCAATAAAAGGATCCAGCAACCACCACTAAGCGGCCAGAGTCGGGTGGAGGAGGATAAGGTTGCCTGGGAGTAGTTGTGGTACAGGAGAAGAATGTGAATCTGTGTCGGGTCGGGTCGGGTCGGGTGCACATATAGCGCCTTGTTACAATGTTTATTGAGTATTACTTGTACAGCAAATGCTTTTCAAGGTAGAACTATAACTCACATGATGGGCAATAAACAAGAATAAACAAAATTTCACCATAAATCAGTGGTAGAAAATTAGTTCTTAATGACCCAGGAAAGAGTACACAACATTGAATGCCATTAACTGAAAATGTTTCAGTAGTTATTCTTTTGAAATTTTCCTCTTTTTTGATTCTATAATTATATTTTCTTACATAATTATAAGTTTTAAAATTTTATCTTGAAAAATGTGTTCATAGTTAAACATATAGTCCTTGTTACATCAGACAGCTATGTTTATTGTCAAGGAAATACTGTAAGATACTAAAGCTCACATAAAGCTCACATAAAGACCCAGACCTAGCTTGTAAATCTGACAATAATTAATTATCCACTCAGTATTCATAGCTGCACATGTATCTGGATACTGCTTTCAATAAGAAAAATATACTTAAAACGGTGATGCTGTGTTTGCAAATCTTGGAGAAATGCAAACTTCTTCCTGTGTCTGCTTTTGGCACTTTCTGTGCCACAAAAAGAATGCTGTAATTTGCTAAAGAGTTGCTTGTTTATAAGTTAAAATACTATACTACTATTTATTTTTTTAATTTATGTAATTTATTTAATGCTAGATTTTCAGGTCAGATTGAACTCTGCCAGATTCTGATTGTCATGTGCTTCTGGCTGTTTAACACTGAATGGCTCTCCTGTCAGTTATAGAAAGTTGTATAAAAAGAGACAGGCACTTATTCTTTGATCCTGTTTTCTTAAAAGTAAATATATCAAAACATTAAGAAACATATAAAAGTAGATATTTTAAAAATATTGAACAAAAGAAAATAACTTGTAAGCGCATGCTAAGTTTTTCTAGATTTGATTTATGCTTTAGAATATACAATCTTGACCTTTGTTTTGCCTTCAGACATTCACCTGTGTTATCTGTTACATCATTATTTAATTCATTATTTAATTATGCACACTTAGTCTTACTTTGTTTTTTTCAAAAAGAAAAAATAACATTCACTTCTAAGGGAAGGAACAGAGTGATGTGCTATAGCAGTACATATACGGCTGGATTTGTGTTAATGTACTTTATGCCTGCTTAGTGTTCAGTCACTTTCAACTGTGAATGTGTAGTCTGCCTATTAGGAAAATGGAAGCCTGAGCCTTTAAGTAGACACACTTCATGGCTGATGGTGAGGGACCTTACAAAGGGTTTATTCTATAAAGCTGGAAAGACTCTGACATGGAGAGAATGAGAAAAATCTTTTCAAATAAGTAAGCACAGTGTGCGGGATAAATCTCCTACATTTAAATAGAAATGATAGAAATGATAATTCTAAGCTAAGAAAATCCAGGAAACTGCACAAGAAGTGTACAAGTGCCTACAAGGTACAACAACTATTAATAAAAAGAGAGGTTCTACTTCGAAAATTCGAGCAAACCTGAAACATATGAACTTTTTAGAACTAGTAGAAATTAAAATTTATTTTATTTTGGGGAAGTTTTGGTTATTCTGCTCCCCTCCTTCCTCTCAGAATTTCAGTTAACATTGGAACTTATCAAATCACCAATACTATTATTTACTTGGGCTGTGCATATTATGCATAATCTATGTTCATGATTTATATAGCACTAGCCATATGACCTGTCAAAGACAGGGAGCAGAATAAATTTAAAAATATTTCACATCTCTTACTGTATGTTTTCCTTCAGTGTCTTTCATCAGTATACTTGTGTGTCTGAAGCTTTCTTGACAGGCGTGTCCTCTGTTGAGCACATTCCCATAAAGTCTGCTTTTCAGATTCTGTTGTTTTGAGATGCCTTGTTTGCCTCTTGTCTGCATTTATACTTCTGTTTGAAGACAACTCTCAGTATCCCTTCTAAGCCTTAACACCTCCTTGCGTGACTCACACTTGCACTTCCTCTTTTGGTTGTGTCACCAAAGCCAAATCGACCAATCACACCAAAGCCAATTGATTGATTAGATTGCTCTGAGGGATCTGATACAAACACAGACCTAAGCATTTTATTATATACCAGATATCTGTGTGTGATCTTTTCAAAATGTGACATTGTTTAATGGCTTGTTTAAAATGTTTGTGCTGATCAATATTTCTCTAGCTGCCTACTGTATATACAGTACCTATAAAAATATGTATCCCCTGGAAGTTTTCACATTTTCATTTTATGTAACTTTGAATCCCAGTGATTTTTTTGGTCTTTTTGACATTGATTAACAGTAAAAGACTCATATACGTCAATAAGTAACATATAAATGTTTTTCATATTTAGACCATCACAAAACATAATCGCAAACGGAACTTTGCACTATACCTTGGCGAGCTGTGTAAGCCCTGCTGTTTCGTTGAAGGACATGGATGTGGCAGATTGACTGGCAGGATGCCCAATCTGTTGCTGCATCCAAACGATGCCAACTTTATGCCTAGTGCAGCTGCGTTGTTCTTATATGTGAGTGGACATTTCTTGCAGGGAGGGCTTCTGTTCTCTTTTTCCGATGTAGAACCCTCATTCTCATCTGCGTTCAACTCTGTTATAGCACATCTTTATTTGAAAACAGCAGTGTCAGATTGGGGGGGAGCATGAACGTGACTGAGAGAAAAAAACTGAATAAGAAAAAAAAAAACACTAAAATAAACTACCATAAATTTACACCGGCTGTTAGATTCAAATCAAATGTATGTTTTTTCTATAATAGTAATAATAAGAGCAGCTCACTGGAATTGAACCGTCAACCTCTTGAGTATGAGTCAGCAGTTCTTACCCCTGCACCACCCAAGCACTTGTGTCAGAATTGTACCCTAACATGATTTCTTTTTTTTTTCTTCAGTTATATTCTTGATTAAAAGTGCACTTGTTTTGTTATACATGTACCTTTTGTGAAAGTGTTTATTTGATATTTGGACTTCAGTCTTCACACATTATACACTTCATGTCAAAATTTTGCCATTACTACTATAACATGAAAAAAGTTTCTGTTTTAGATATGTGTTCAACATTCCTTGCCTCGTATTTTCTGTCATCCTACATTTATATAGATCGTTATAGACTCGGAACATACATGAAATGTATGTATTCCAAATAACAATATATTATTTATCCTATACAACTCCAGGCACCTCACACCCAGATAAACTTGAGCAGAGAGAACTTTATGTCCAAGTTGAGCTGCGGCGGTGGGGGATGGAATAGCAGGCTGCTTGTGCTGATTGACACATTTACAAAACAAGTGAAAGTGGATCTCTGCAAAGTGGTCTAAATAAATTTCAGTCATAAAACACAAAGTTATTGATTGAATTTAAAATGTATTTAGTAGAGGTACAGTATCTTTTACAGATATTCCAGTCTCTGTGCACAGTTCTCTATCAGTTTTGCACATCTGGACACCGAAATCTGCCCCCATTTTTCATTGCAAAACTGCTCAAGCTCTGTCAGATTGCACAAGGATCATGAGTAAACAACCTTCTTCAAGTCCAGCCACAAATTCTAAATTGGATTGAAATCTGGACTCTGCCTTGGCCTCTCCAGAACATTATTTTAAACCATTCCTGTGTAGCCTTGGCTTTATGGTTTGGTGTCATTGTTTTGTTGCAGATGCCTTGCAGACTGCCTCAGGTTTTCCTCCAGGATTTCCTGGTATTTTTCTGCATTCATTTTATCCTCCACCCTCTCAAGCTTTCCACAGCCTACTGCAGTGAAGCAGTCCCATAGAGTGATTCAACCACCACCATGATTCATGGTGTGAATGGTGTGATTTTGGTAATGCTCAGTGTTTGTCTTACACCAGACTGTCATAGACTAGAAGTCCTAAACCACATAGCCCCCAAAAGCATTTCTAAAAAGGCCCACTAGAGGGTGATCTCCAGGTCAAATCCCGGCTAGTAATAATAACACAGAGTCTTCAAATATAAAAGAAGAGCACAAATGGCATAAATGAGTTGCCAGCAATGCAGACATCCCAAAAACATAATCCAAAAGCAAACTCATAAACAGATCATGAAGTCAAAAACAATCTATAAGCACAGCAAAGCACAAGTAAACTCACCACTCCCTGGCCCGTTTGAAATGAACCACCATGAACTGTGGAAGACCCTCTGGATTTAAATGGGGGAGAATAGTTCCTGGCTGTGATTGGCAGGTGGCCCAGTCTCTTTGGGTATCACCCTCAAAAGAGATGGAATATAATACAGGCAGCTTAAATACATAAACAAAGAAAAATACACATAATCAACAAAAGTAACATTACTATAAATAAAAGATTCAAAAACAGACACAAAACATGAAATTGAACCCCGGCCAGGGAGAAACTCTGACTGAGGCATGACACAAACATGATGTTTAGTCTGATGGCTAAAAAGTTCAATTTTCATCTCATCAGACTATAGAACTTCATTCCAGTGGACTTCAAAGTCTCTCCTTTGCCTTCTGACAAACTATGCTTTTTTAACAGTGGCTTTTTTTTTGCCACTCTCCCATGAAGCTGCCACTAATGAAGCACCAAGACATCACTTGCTGTCCAGTCTCTACAACTGTAACTTGTAACTCCTTCAGAGTTGTTATAGTTCTCTTGGAGGCCTCCCTCACTAGTTTTCTTCTTACGCAATCACACATTTTTTTTTTAATAGCCTGCTCTCATCAGATTTTCAGCTGTGTGGAAAGGTGAACCTAGAACATACTTGTTTTATAGCCAGAGTTACTTTGTGTAAGGTTAAAGAATAGTTACATTTAAAGGCACTTACCTTTTTTATCTGCTGTGTTGGCAATTATTCTTCTGCGTATGTTTTTGTGTGCAACAGAAAATGAACATTGTGACCGATGCGCTGCTGTAGGGAGACATGGCCACTCTTCAGAAACCCACTGTTAAACAGTGTTTCAATTGGAAATAAACACACTCCTCTGCTCATCTTTGCGGGACCAGCAATAGGCATGCTAGCTTTGTGCAGGGTCTTGAAGCATTTAAAAGACCGAGCCGTGGTTGTCCTGCGTTCTTACTCTCCTGTCTCTCTTCCCCTAGACTCCTTCTGCTCTGGCCGCTGCTTCCGGGCCGCTGTACCCCCTTCATGAAGAAGACTTTGTGTTCTTTTGAGCATCAGGTTTGACAGCTGTTCCTAGCGAGGCCGGATTGCCTCTGAAAGATACTAGGGTTTGTTTCTGCCGGAACAGCAATAAAGTTTCTACTTCTTGGAAAACCTTTGGTGCTCTCCTGTGCAAGTGTGTGACCCAAGCTTGACAACATAAGAAAAGGATCCTGGCAGAACTTGAAGTTGATGCTGCTGACTTTTAGTACTTACTACTCTCTACAGAACTCTGAAACTACCTCTGGCGCTATGATTGCTCTGTGCAACTAGTAAATGCAGAACATAATCATATGTTTTTTTTTTCTTTTTTACAATTAAATTATCTTTTAGGTGGGATTGTATACCATTTTTAGTTAGGTTTTGTACAAATATCTGGGAATTTCTGAGTCATGTAATAAATATAGTTTATCTGTGTGTTTATATAGTACACATTCTTGGTGACTTACTTCAAAACCAAAAGTAAATTCTGATTTATTGGGTGCTGAGTGGCTTAAGCTTTGGGGGTTTATACTTTTACTTTGTCCTGGTTGAGACTCAGTTCTAACATAGGTGCCCAGAGGAAGACTTCATTAATCATGTTATACCATGGTCACTCTAGTTTTCCAGTGTCTGACAGGATGAAGAAAGACCTATATTTTTCTCTCATAGTATATATTGAAAAAATATCTTCCAGTTTCTTCTTTTTGTGTTTAGCTTTGGTATGTACTTCATGTCAGATAAAGAAAAGAAATGTATGTAAATGTACAATATACTAAAATGAGCTGTGACAACTTCAACCTGTTTCATTCCTTCAAGTAATAATTTTCTAAGAAAAAAAAAACACTTTGATTTGGTCAGGCTATAGAACAAAAAATTCTGAGTATTGAATACTGATTAATTAATGTCATAGCACAGTGGAAAAACTTAGCTGTCACAGTCAACTTAGGTTGATAAATAAAAAGAATATTAATATATTTTCCCACTAAATGATTTGTTTTACTTTTCAATGGAGCAAATAGGTCCACAAGGGATGCTGTCAGTATTGCCATGAATGCAGTTCTCTCACACCTTAAGAACAGGGATTGTTATGTTAGAATGCTATTTAGTGAGTGCAACTCTGTATTCAATACAATGATACCATCAAACTAACGGACAAGCTTCTCACCCGTGGTCTGCCATCTGTAATTGGGTTTGTAGTTTCTAACATGCAAACCTCAAGTAGTCCGAACTGCATTTACAACATACATGTTTTAAATACAGGGGACCCTCAGGGGTCTTCTTCATGAGTGACATGGTTGCCTCCCAAAATAACAGCAGTATCATCCACAGTCATTAGTGGGATTACCAGGATGTATAAGACAGCTTACAGGAGGAAGGTGCTATATCTGGTAATGTGGTGCCAGGATAACAATTGCTTCTTAAAAATTAGAGATGACTGCTGACCCACTGAAAAGGTGGGAGCAGCACAAACCACTGTATATCGGTGAGACAGAGATGGAGAGAGTAAAAACTTTTACATTTTGTGGCATAAATAGTCCGAACAGCTTTTTTACTTCCTTTAAATGCTAAAGGAATATGGCATGCCAGCCAGAATCCTTGATAGCTTTCATTGGGTACTTTTCAGAGCATTTTTACCAATGGCATCAAATACATTTACGTGATACACATAGTAGCTGCCCTATATATACTTACATGGAACTGCTGTATTTATTGTGGAATTTATTTTTCTTATATATTGTCTAGTGCCCTGTGTTGGCTGGGATTGGCTCCAGCAGACCCCCGTGACCCTGTGTTCGGATTCAGCGAATTGGAAAATGGATGGATGGATATATTGTCTATTGACTATTATCAAGTTAATTGTATTATGTGTTTAATTTGCGTATACTAGTGGCCGTACAAACACGCAGAGTCAAATTTTCACTGTACAGTTTGGCTGACTGTTCACTGTGCATATAACAAATTCTCAGCTCAACAGAGTACATGTATGACACTAAGCAAAAATGTCTCAAAAACTGAAAGGCTGTAACCCTTATGTCCTTTTAAAATATAAACTTATGAAAATCAAGGGTCAGAACTTATAATTACTTATTAATAATCTAATAGAAAGTTGAAGGTCAAATTGCCAGACAGAAACAAGATATCCAATAGTTTTTGCTCTCTAAATACAAACAGGGCAGGCATTGCCTGTGGTGATTGTCAGGCTGGACAGAAATAAGTCTCAAAAACAAAAGTCCCAACTTAATAAATAAGCTACACTTCCTCATCAGCTCATAAAAGGATTCACTATTAATCCATTTTATTCTTTTCTCCAGAACTTTTTGAAATGGGGACAATCCCGAGCCCTCAGTTTACCAATACAAAACAAAAATAATATTTTTCCTCTTTCCTGCTGTCAAAGGCCACTTCATTTTCACAGTATTGTCCTGTTCTGGTTTACTTTTGTTTTCCACTTCACTTCCTGGTTCCTGTGATGACATCTTACTGTAAATATGATTGAAACCTGCCATGGCATTGACCATATATTGGTATATGTCCTGTTTATTATTTTGCATATAACAGTTTTATTCAATATCACTGACTATTATAACAATTTGGATTTTCTGACACTGATTTTTTTTTTTTGTGTCAAGAAACAATAACTTTAAAAGAGCATTTGCAAATGGCAAAAAGAAAGTTAAAACATAAAAATGAACTATGATTTTTATTCTTTTTTTAGTTAAGGTATCTGGTACTCTGGATTGAGTAGGAGCACCACAAGAAATTATAGTGCAGGGCTGTTATTTCTTAGCTTGCAGTCATGATGCTAATTTATTCATTTCATTGAATTGTTCTAAGAAGAACGACTATTATTCTATGTATTTATATGAAATCATTTTGTGTGCTACTGATTTTCCCTTGTGGGCTTATCAATAAGGTTTTCCTCTTAGCTTTCATATTTCACATTACTTTTAGCACCTGCCTTGATTTTGACTTGATTATTAATTGTTTCTTGTATTTTATTCATTTTTGCTTTTTTTGTGTTTTTTCAGATTTAAATTTATTGTTATGCTAGTGACATCATCATGCTGTCATTTTGGCTCTAATTTTTGCCACAGCTGCAGACTTACTGATAGATTCTCCTGACAATGACCATGTTGAGTATGATGATAACACCAGGTTACTACCATGTGATTTCCCAAATGTGACACACATGAAATCACCATGTAATTGGTCTATAAGATCGTGCTTGGTACTCTCTGTATCCAAGCTTTTGGATAATTTTAAAACAATTCTGCATGCTTAAAATATTAATTTTGGTTAAGGATCACTTCTTTCTAATATTACTAAAAGTATTTGACTTCCACTTTTACCTTCTGTCCTTTGATTTTTGTTCTACTGTAGTTTTGGTTGTGACACCTGATATTTTTTGGGTAATGACTTTTGTTAGTTTTTTGATGACAAATTTTGACCGCTTCCCTGAAATCTGTTTATTATTATTTTGTCTCCATAGTGTACACGACAGCATCTTTTAGGGATTATGCTGTGCAGTTTTCTTTTTGAAATTATCCTATTTGCTATTCTCACTAAAATGCCTCGGCACCAAATACATAACTGATCCTCATGAATGGTTTATAACAATTGGTGCAGAATGATGAATGATTCCACGATACAGAATACCTACAAACATGACCAGTGTATGAGCTTCTTGAATAATAAAATTGTCAATTTAAGATACTGAATTTCAGTGTCACCTTGCAAAGCAAATATTGTATTGTCAAACCCTGTCTTTCCTTGTACATTTTACTTTAGTAATTTTAACTTGATAACAGAAGAGAAGTGACAACTTTAATTGCTAAAATTAAACCTACAACCTGCCATATAGAGCCAGTATCTACTGAAAAACTCTTAAATGGAGAAATAAATTAATAAATGTGAGTACACTGATAACATTATGTTACATTGTTTCCATTTAAGCTTAAGGCTAATTTGGAAATGCTCCTTCTTGCAAAGCCATAAATGGTCAAAGCTTACTTATCTAAATTTATCATTATTTACAAACCAGAGTAGGCATTAAAATCTCAAAATGACTGACTACTAGAAATTCTGTGGATTACCAAAATAGTAATGGAAGGTCAAGCTTTTAGCTACAGGGCCTTAAAGCTGTGGAATGATCTGCCTGCTTACATAAGAGATGCCCCTTTATTCTCAGCTTTTAAACCCAGGCTGAAAACTCACTACATTAGTCTAGTATACCCTGATTAGAGCAGCTGATTAGCTGTGAATAATGCACCTCTGTTAACTAGTCATTTGTATAAAATATACGTGATACAATAATTATGAACTATTACTAATCCTTCTCTAAGCTCTTTTCTAAATTGAGTCCTGCCACGTGCAAAAGTTCGCTGATGACACTGCTATCGTGGGCTGCATCAGGAGTGGGCAGGAGGAGGAGTATAGGGACCTAATCAATTAGTTTGTTAAATGGTGCGACTCAAACCACCTACACCTGAACACCAGCAAAGCTGGTGGTGGATTTTAGGAGGCCCAGACCCCTCATGGACCCCATGATCATCAGAGGTGACTGTGTGCAGATGGTGCAGACCTATAAATACCTGGGAATGCAGCTGGATGATAAATTAGACTGGACTGCCAATACTGATGCTCTGTGTAAGAAAGGACAGAGCCGGTTATACTTCCTTAGAAGGCTGGCATCCTTCAACATCTGCAATAAGATGCTGCAGATGTTCTATCAGACGGTTGTGGCGAGCACCCTCTTCTACGCGGTGGCGTGCTGGGGAGGCAGCATTAAGAAGAAAGACGCCTCACGCCTGGACAAACTGGTGAGGAAGGCAGGCTCTATTGTTGGCATGGAGCTGGACAGTTTGACATCTGTGGCAGAGCAACGGGCGCTCAGCAGGCTCCTATCAATTATGGAAAATCCACTGCATCCACTAAACAGTGTCATCTCCAGACAGAAGAGCAGCTTCAGCGACAGACTGCTGTCACTGTCCTGCTCCACTGATAGACTGAGAAGATCATTCCTCCCCCAAACTATGCGACTCTTCAATTCCACCCCGGTAGGGTAAACATTAACATTATACAAAGATATTGTCTGTTTTTACCTGCATTATTAGCAATCTTTAATTTAATATTGTTTTTTGTATCAGTAAGGTGCTGCTGGAGTATGTGAGTTTCCCCTTGGGATTAATAAAGTATCTATCTATCTATCTATCTATCTATCTATCTATCTATCTATCTATCTATCTATCTATCTATCTATCTATCTATCTATCTATCTATCTATCTATCTATCTATCTATCTATCTATCTATCTATCTATCTATCTATCTTATTTTCATTGTTTATCTGATCCTTACATCCTCATCACTTTTTCCTGCACCTCGTGATTCTATGGCAGTGTTTCCTTCAAACCATTAGATGGCCAGATCCATAATCTGCCCTTCTGCAGCTCTTCACTATTACTATTCAGTACCTAGTGTTTCCATCAGCAGAGAGCCAAGTCTCCTTGTGGACGTATTTCCGTAAGGAAGAGTTGCTTCTGACTGTTATATTCTCACTTATTGCTACATTCACCTGGCTCTTTTATCTTTGAAATCTTCATGTAACCCACATTTTCCCACAACTCTCCTGAACATTACCTCTCTTCTCACCTTGGCATTAGGTCCCCTAGGGTAAGTTTTTCATGAGTTGAGTTGACATTGGGTTCTCCTCTTCCAGCTGGTCATAAATTTGGTCATTTTCCTTTTTATTTGCTGCCTTCTTACTTGCCTAAACTTTCATTGCCCAGCCAGAGAGAGTGAATTTTATGTGACTAGATATACTGCTTTTCCTATTCTTGGTTATGTTCAATGCAGGTGATCTGTTATATTCAAGCCAGTTCTTGAAAGTTACAGAACAATTTAGGTTTATTATGCGATAGAGTTGTTGGCTATGCACTCAACTCCTATGCAATTTGTTTTCACCATGACTCAGGACTCCTGACCACCCCTTGTACTGTACTGGTCATATCACTGGTGTATAGGCTCACCTGGTGTTGTCTGCATGTGGAGTCATCAAACCAATACATTCTTTGGTCTCAAATTGGCACTAGTAGGTCCTGTTGAACATTTGGTAGGGGTATTTATTGAACTACCGATCCAACCATGCCATGCTCACTCAGTTTATGGTATGCAAGATATAGCCTAATCCCCCGCACTGACAGTCCTGTGCTCAGCTTATTGGTGGAAGAAGAAACCTCAGCTGTTCCCTGGATGGGGATATCCTCAGCACTTTAAAGATACCGTATACCCTTGACCTCTAATATAAATTGATACACCTTGAATTAAGGTATTAAAGTTTATCATCCAAGGTTGTAATGGATTATGGGGGAAATTAAAGTCTACATAAAGAAAACATACAAACCCTTGGAGCACATTCAGTTCTATGAAGAAGGACAGACCTCTAAAAATCAAATCAGAGTCCAAGCACTGTCAGGTAGCATCATTATCCACTTTGCCTTCCTATATACTGTATACACTCTACTAAGTACACATTAATAATTATATAGTTGTTTGAAAGAAAAAAAATTATTTTGAAATTTCAGAATGTTTGCTTTGGCTTATAATCTACACCTTATAAAATAATGTTTTATATAAAAGTAATATTTTGTTAAAATCCTTAAGAGTCTATTTTGTCCTTCATTAAAAAATATTCCATGATCCCAAAACTTGTAATGTTAAGATGCTAACATGAAATCATGGTTACAAAATTTCCATTAGAAGAACATTTTCAATGATTATATGCCACATGGGATGTGCTCAAGGAGGAAATGTGGATTCATTTAAATAGATAATTTCTCCAATTCTCAATTGTCTACATCTTTGTAAAAAGGTGTCAAGTTAAATTAAATGCCTTGCTTTCTCCAAGCACACAGATATAGCCACTCTCTCACATTCTTTTAAGACAGTAGTGTGTTATTTCACCAGTTAATAAGATTTCAACACTATTTTCATCATTTATACTGTCCCATTTACATTGTTGGCTGTGTAACAAAGAACAGATTGGATGATAGAGTACAGAGCTGCCAAATATCCTGGTTAATGAATTCAGATTGTACATAACTGCACACTTTATATTCAGCACAGTATATGACCCACACAGAAGATAATAAAGGAAATTTGAAATTATAGGGACAAATTTCTCAGCGCCCATCGTTCTATAAAAGACTGTGCCATCAATAAAAAACCAATTACACAAAGATAATGACAGAAAGAAAGTTTTTCTGAGCATGCTGCAAAGCCACCACATCACAATAACAAATTAATATCATAAAAATGCTTAATAATAAGTCAGAAATAAAAGGTAGCTTTAAGATGGTAATAATTACAGAATCACAAATTACAAATCATTTTAGTGCTATCTATATAAGAAAAGTGACCTGTGTTTAAATAAAGAAATTAAAATCAACAAGGTGAAAGGCTTTGGGTGCAGCTTTTCATTTGTCTATTCCTTATTGATGTTGGACTATTGAAGGGTTCATTTTCAAGTCTACAGAAAAAAGACACTGTACTGGGAATTTGGGCTCAGAAAGTAGACAAATGAATGAGTCATATATATACAATAGAGTTTTAATTGTGTGCTTTTAAAGCACATGAACAGTCTGCATTAATAGATTAAGAATAAATAATTGATCTTAAACAGCCAAAATTACTTCCGTTTTGTAAAATGTTTGTCCACGGTTTAACAAACAAATGCACACATTTTGCACATTTTGAGCACACAAATGGATAATGGACATGTGGATTATGCAACATGAGTTACATGAGAGTTGTTTTGTTTCCATAGATGTTTTCACATTTTTTTGCCATTGTACAGAACTGGTAACCATTACGTTCCATTACATCATGAACTGTTTAGTATTAAACAGTTTATTATAATTAAAAATTATTCTTGGACACCACTCTAAACTACATGGGGTAAGTAACATGTAAAAAAATATATTTTTGGGTGGAGTTCAATCTACAGTCAAAAATTTGAAGACCATTCTTATGTCAAGTACGCATAGATTAGGATAGACCACTACCATATAAAGTATTTCATGCTATAGACTGCAACATTTAATGACACTTGAGGAAACACATATTTTCTGTTAAAAATGTAAAGCATTGAGTGGAACACAAAGCAGGCCATATAAGAAAATTTAGAGCAGGATTTGATTTCCAGTGCCAGCCCGGCCAGGGTGGATTCATGAATTTCTGCAGATTTACAAGATTTTATTGTGCATATATACTGCCCAGTAGTAAAATTGAAAGTTAGGAAGTGCCTTCTGCTTTAGATCTTAGTAGAGTCACCTTTTGAATGTGTGGCTGTTTTAAATTGTAGATGAATGATGTTATAATTGAGTCTAATTTCTTAAAAAAGTATTTGTTTTTGTATATCGGGGTACTGTGAAATTGATATAGCAGCTTAGGGAAGGTGTTCTTTTTAACAGTAATAATGCCCTCTGCTAAGGAATAGATGGAGGGTGGGCCATCTCTTAACATCTTGTTTGATTTCATCCATTGTAAACTGTTTTGATATGATGAATGAAAAGCCATCTAGTCTAGTATAATGTGGCTAGAGTTCACTGGGAGAACCACACTTTTATTCAGATTAACTTTTAGTCTAGAAATTATATGAAATGTTCCTAACATATTTAAGAATAATGGTAGAGATGATTGTGAGTCTGATACATATTGAACCATATTGTCTGCATTACTGTTGGATCGGTAGTAAAAAATTTGAATTCGGTATCGATATCAGCTTTCGGACTCAGTACCAGTACCAAAATGATCTATTGGATAACTACAATTTCCCCATCCCCACCCTGTCTTACTCCAGCCATCCTGGCCATACCGTCTCATGACACTATGCGGCACTTTTTTCTTAATAGCTGTGAAGTTCTGATTGTGTCAAATTATATAAATCGGGAATTGTTGTCCTTGAAGTCCCAATCACGTCAAAGTCTGTGGTTTCATTTCATAAAGTCTATCTCTCTATTCTAAAAAAAAAATCTTGGAAGGCTTGGAAGGAGACGATACGTGATCTTCTCGGAAGACAATTTGACATCACTGCGAGACAAGGCAGTGAGATAAAAGGACAGCTTCTGTACAGGCATTTAAATGATCGATGCACAGCGTGACAAGCAAAACACGCAGCTTGGCAGCGGAAAGCAGCCGATCAGACTGCATTTCCTCCGTGTGCATTCTAGAAAACATGCTCTTAGTCCTCCTGCTTTAGCAATTAATGGTAACAGTCCTCACATAGACATCTTTGGGAAACATGCAGAAAATGGACAGCAAACACAGGAGAAAGGCAAAAATCAACTTGAACAATGACCACCCCAGGATCTCTGAAGAAACATAAATAATTATCATGAAATTCATCTTAAAATTTTGGTATGGTTTAATAAAAATAAAAATGTAATGTTTTTGAATAGAGACCATGGCCATGAAAAAATAAACTGACAGTTTCAACCAGTTAAACAGCCTTTATTTTATATAATGCTTATCTATACTCTACAAGTGCAGAATTATACTTCATTTGGTCGTTTAAATATATATATATATTTTGAGTCGGAGTCCTTTTAAATTAAGTAATTTACAGTGACAGAAAGGAACAAGGGGGGGCGTACGGATCCAGCAAAGTTGTTGTTTACATCTCCAAAGCCTCTAGGCCACACTGCATAACAGAAATTAAAATGATGATCTTCTCAGTGTCAACCAAATAACACTCAAAAATAAGTTAAGATAAAGTAAGGTTATATAAAAAAATCTGATGCTTCCAGCATATTACTTTTTCTTATATAAAGTTGTGATTTCAGCAGTAAAATACTGCTGTCCAGTGTATAATTATGTAGAATGAAATTAAAGAATCATATCTTGGTTGAAATAATGTATATTCCCTTTCCCCAATTATGCAGCAATAAATGTGCTCAAAAATGCTAAATTATTCTTTCTCTCTCTCTCTAGAGCAAAATTTGACAAATCTAATAACTGTGCCATATTACTCTCAGATAAGGTTAATTTTTGAATTATTATGTCCTGGTTATCACAAAATCTAAAAGAGAAGGATACTATTACAACATCTACTTTCACTAACAACAGCAAATCCAGCTATGCCCATGTTAACTGCCTTATTCACTGAACAGGGTTGCATTTCCCAAAAGCATTGTAAAGCTGAGAAAACTGTAAACTCCACCTTAAGGATGACACTTAACTTCAGAATGTTTCTCAAAAGCAACTGTAGATAAAGTAGCACATTGAATTCTTTGCAGTCTATCTACTCATTAATTGATAGATGCCTCTTAAACAGGCTATGACCATATGGGTGACAACCATAGCCATGGGTAGTAGCTGCCACCTAAGAATATCACTGCAAAAAAATGAAATCTAAGCAAGTGAAATTTTTTTTATCTCATGACATTTAATCTTATTTTCCGTATTGTAGGTATCATTCACTTGTCAAAAAAACTGTATTTATGATTATTAAGCTTATTTTAAGAAATCCTGTCAAGTAAACTTTGCTTACCCCATTGGCAGATTTTTCTGTTGAATAAAAGCAAAACAACTCCCATTTAAAGTTTTGTTATGTTGATTTTGCATATGCCTTTTTGCAGTGATGATAAATTTCAAATTATGACAGATCTCTGAATGCTTAGAATTCTTAGATTTATATCAAAGATTATGTCATTTTCAAAGTGAAATGTGTTCAATTATTTATAACATTGCATTTTACAGATAAATTGTTAATAAATTAATTTAATAAATTATTTAGTAAGTTAAATTAATTGTTAATAAATTGTTAATTTTTATCCTCTTCAAGATGGCACCTTGCAAGATGGCACCTAGGAAGGCATCCAAAGTACTTTTGTCTTTTTCTGTTAAATTTGTTGTCACTAAACAAAGTCATATAACATATACACAAGAAGAGCTTTTGAATATTGGTCGCAGTTTGCCACCTGATGTAACACCAGCTACTACAACTACTTCCATGGATCTTACAACTTTGTTCATCACAGGAGCTCATGCAGCTAAACAGGTAGCCGAACTGCGGAGGACTAGAGCCAGAATAGCGGGCGTCCTGGTTTGATTCAGGAAGTGAGGACTATGGCAACCACTGTCTGGAATATGTCTATCTAATATGTGCTCTCTGGCAAACAAAGTCAACAAACTACCACTGTTAATCTAAAATTAAAACTGACTAAAACTGACTTTTCTTTCTTTATCTGCTCTGTGCTTTACTGAAATGCTGAATGACTCTATTATTGAATCTGTACTGGACTTGCCCAACTTCACGTGTATGGAGTGGACAGTGTTACCGAACACTGCCAAAAAACAAAGGGTGGAGGAATCTGTTTCTACAGTACATTAATCAAGATTAGTGTAACAATGTAACCGTTCTTTTTACATCATGCTCTCTCAACCTAGTATTGCTTATTATAAACTGTAAGCCATTTTATTTACCATGCCAGTTTTCCTCAGTAATTCTAGCCAGTGTTTATGAGCATTAGTGCAAGAGCAAATGTAAAGTGCAGTGGTGACTTGCTGATGTAAAAAAAAAAAAGACGACTCAGACTCACAAATCATTATTTTTGGTGATTTTAGCCATGTCAAATTTAACCAGGTCCTTCCTAAATATTAACAGCAAATAAAATGCCCTAACAGAGATCGAAATATTCTGGATTACTGCTATGCAGCTATAATATGCTTATCATGCCTTCTCCCGTGCCCCCCTTGGTAATTCTGACCATTCTATTATTAACATTATTCCTGTTTACAAACTAAAGCTGAAAACTGTAAAGTCGGTAAAAAGAACAGTTAGAAAGTTGACCAGCAAGGCAATAGAGGAGCTTTTGAACTGCTTTACCTGTACAGACTGGAGTGCCTTCAAAACTGCCACATCCTACATACATGAATACACTGATGCTATAACTTCATATATTATTTTGTGAAGATGTTTGCATTCCAACAAAAATAATTGTGAAGTTTAGCAATGATAAGCCTTGGTTAACCCCACAGCTCAGACAACTGCGTCCACCAGGTACACCAGGTAGAAAGAGTGAGCTACAGTATATCTTTGAGAAAGAGAACAAGGTGTGAAAAGAAAGTACTCAGAGAAGCTTCAGGAACAATTGTCTGCAAATGACAGTGCATCAGTCTGAAGAGGCCTTAAACAGGTCACTAAGTACAAGAAGCAAACATCAAACAGTTCTGATGATCCTATTTGGGCTAATCGGTTAAATCAGTTTTACGGTCACTCTCAAAGACAATGGGACATAAATCTATCTGATGGTCTCTGTTACTACTCTACACTCCTGTTCTTCTGAGCTTCCTTCTCCTGCCATCACTGCAAAAGATGTGTGCAGCTTATTCAAAAAGCAAAATATTAAAAAGCTGCAGGCCCAGATCTTATTTTCCCTTCCACTCCGGCACTGTAAAGACTAGTTGTCAACAGTATTTGCAGATATTTTCAACCAATTCCTGGATCTGTGCATTGTTCCTGCATGCTTCAAGGCCTCCACCACCAGCAGCAAAAATATCAAATGTCACAGGCCTAAATGATTACATACCAGTACCACTGTGGTAATGAAGACCTTTAAACGCCTTATTCTGAATTACCTCAAGAATGCTACAAAAGACTTCCTGGACCCATTTCCGCTTGCATACAGAGGAAACTGGTCTATAATTGATATGAGGATGATGCAGTGAATTTAGGCCTGAGCTTTATTTACCAACTCCTTGATAAGTGAGGGGCATATGTTAGAATCTTGTTTGTGGACTTTAGCTCCACTTTAAATACAATCATTCTAGAGCTCCTAGATAAGAAATTCACCCAGTTCAATCCGTCTAGTTAAATCTGCCATTGGATCACAGATTTTCTTACATATAGGAAACCGTACTCTCCACCTTGCACTTTTTAACTTGCACTGTGTTTTTTATCACTCTTTAATTAATATTGTTTTTTATCGGTATGCTGCTGCTGGAGTATGTGAATTTCCCCTTGGGGATTAATAAAGTATTTATCTGTACATGTGGTTGAACACACACGTGTCTGACCCATTAACCCTTACTACTGGTGCACCACAGGGATGTGTCCTTTCCCCACAACTCTTCTTACTTTATACAAATGACTGCACCTCTGGCGATTAGACTGTCAAACTTCTTAAATCTGCACAGGACATAACACTAATAGATCTCATTTCAAACAATGATGAGTCCATATACTAACAAAAGGTGGAAAATCTGACATTGTGGTGCAGCCATAATAATTTGGACGTAAACATTCAAAAAACTCTGGAGATGATCATAGATTTCAAGCTGTCACCTGTTCACCTCTCACTTGCAATAAATGGCTCCGCCGTTAAGATGGCAGAATCATTTAAGTTTCTATGCACTGTGTTGTCACAAAACCTTAAGTGGGATAATAACATCACATGTATTATTAAAGTTCATCAGAGAATGTTCTATTAGCATCAGCTGAAGAAATTCAATCTCCTTCAAGCAATATTGGTCCAAAGCCATCATCAAGTCCATTCTGACCTCATCTATTAATGTCTGGTTTTGTTATGCCTCTCTTCAGGCTAAGGCCAATCTGCAATGCATCATCAAAACCTATTAAATGGATCATATGCTGTATCTTCCTGTACACTGAAGTCCTGTACTATATGAGTCCAGGGTAAGGAAGAGGGCCGAAAAGATCACTGCTGATCTCACTCACCCAGGGCATCACTTGTTCCAAAGACTTCCCTCCAGCAAACGCCTTTGTGCAGTGATAGCTAAAACAACCTGTCACCTAAGTAGTTTTTCTTACATGTGCAGTTATTCTTACTAATCAGGTTTGAGCTTCTACTCAGTATCTATGTATTTCTGCACACTAGACTAGACTGTCTGGACATTTTAATCCTACTATCTCTTTATTTTTTGGATGGTTCAGCTGCTGGAACCCACATTCTCGGATGGCAGTCTATGATTGACGTGACATATGAACCGGTGCATTGTTGTGAAGAAGCAGCACACCTGCTGTGAGTTTTCCTCATCTCTTCTCCTTGATTGACTCCCGCAAAGTGATCATTGTGTTGGCATAACTCTCTCTGGTTATGGTTGTCATGTGTGATATGAACTCCCAAACCAAAAGTCCTTCAGTATCCAAGAAGACAGTTGCCATGACTGCGCCTGCAGATTTTTTTTTTTTTTGCTTTTTTGGCGTGTGGGATGATTTGTGCTTCCACTGCATTAACTCCACTTTGGATACAGGATCTCTGTGATAGACCCAAGTCTCATCTCCAGTCACCAAACAATGAAAAAAATTCAGTTGGTCTTCACGGAGCATCTCCAAGTTCTCCTGACAGCAGTGGAGCCTCAAGTGGTGGTTTATCAAAGGATATCATCAGTACCAACTTTTAGTAATGTTACAAAGTTGATTTAAAGTTGATTAATTCAAAGGTAAACACTGCTAAAAAGGTTGACTGTAAATTATAATACTTTTACTATAATACAATTACTTATACTCACTCAAAAGTACACTACTGTTTTCTTTTTATCACATTGTGAAAAGCATCTCCATCAGCTTCATTCTGTTCAGTCGTGGCTTGGCTCTATTGGTTTTTTTTTCTCTTCAAAGACACAAGGCAATGCTTTGATAAAATAATGTAGTGTAGTCAGTTTATCTCAGTTTTATTGCCACTTGTGACACACCCTATGGAATTTTTAGTTAACATATAATAATCTTTTACAATTTTTTAGAAATATACTGTATATATGACACCATACCAAAGTGAATTATTAAACACAAGGAAAAGGATTAAATGTAACTTAAGGGTTAACTAAATGTAACTTAAAGCTTTAAGCTCAATAGGTCTGCGCATCATCTAACAAAAGCTACCAACATCATTTTCCAAGGTTAGAATGAGGTAAATGAGTAACAAACACCCCTCCAGAAAGTGAGGATAAACTGGTGAGAAAGCCCATACAGTAAACCCTCCTCCATTGTGGGGGTTGCGTTCCAGAACCCCCCGCGAAAGGTGAAAATCTGCGAAGTAGAAACCATATGTTCATATGGTTCTTTTTATATATTTTAAGCCCTTATAAACTCTCCCACACTATTATAAACATTTCCCGCACAATTATACAGCATAAACCCTTTGTATTCTCTTAGATATTAGGTAAGATTTGTTGAAATTATGTATGTAAACACAGTTTATATACAGTAAAACCTAAATATTATTTTAAAGATATCGAGCATCTCCGATATCACATATGTTACAGCCATTATGACAGACAGGCCACCAGCAATAAAAACGTACAATGCAAGAAAAATTGTATACAGTAAAATGTGTGTACAGTGACACTAAACTATGTACATGTAATAAGTACTGTACGTAGATAATTAATTATGGTTACTCACCAACAATGACACGACGACTTGTCTGATAACGATGAGTTTAATTTTACTGCACAACAATGGATAGTGTTACAGCTCTTCTAAAGGAGCCTCTTCAGGCGACTGTTTAGCACCGCCGTTGTTCTTCTTCCAGCACTCTTCAATCCAAATCCCTAAAGCAGATTCCATCCAGACTACTGCCTTATCACGTCCACTTGCAACTCATTTTGCACCCTGGTTAAAGGACACTGTGGCCGTAGATCTTATATGCTTTTCCTCCTTTTTAAATAAAAAGAATCGTGGACTCATTGATGCCGTAATGGTGTCCTGCAGCGGTGTAGCTGTTCCCTTCCTTCAACATATCCAAAACTTTTACCTTTTCTGCAATCATTTGCATCTTCTGTTGGCGCTTGGACGCGGCCCCTGAAGCAGTAGCAGGAGCACGTTAATGCTGAATGAGTGAGATGAGACTTCCTGGTTAATGCAGCACTCCGTCGCTGAGCCAGTCAGCACACAGGAACTTAACTGTGTGCTCTGATTAGGTAGCTTCTCAGTCATCTGCCAATAGCGTCCCTTGTATAAAATCAACTGGGCAAACCAACTGAGGAAGCATGTACCAGAAGTAAAAAGACCCATTGTCCGCAGAAACCCGCGAAGCAGCGAAAAATCCGCGTTATATATTTAGATATGCTTACATATAAATCCGCGATAGAGTGAAGCCGCGAAAGTCGAAGCGCGATATAGCGAGGGATTACTATACACCCCTCCTGTGAAGCAGTGCTAAGATCAAAAGGGCAATCTACAAAACATCCCTTTTAATGAAGTGATGTTCAGAAAAATGAGAGAATCAGCATGAGTTAGAAAATAGTGGTGGTGTTAGATGATTGGAGGAAGTAATGAAGTTCTGCTTATTAAAAGTCATATGAAGTGATGTATTAGATGAGATAATGGTAATTAGAAAAAGTATAAAAGCAGATGAATTGTTTAATTGATGGCTCACTCAATGAACTGAAACACTTGTGAACATAAAATTAAAATAAATGCCTTTCTTACTAGATCAATTGCACAAAACTGACTAAACTTACAACCACAGCACTTGCTAAATGCATCTTCTTTGAGCTTTGCTGAACCTTCGTCATTTCATTTTGCTTCGGCAGAAGGCAGATAGTTCGTTCTCAGTGCTGTGGCGAAATGGAAGACGTGTGTTAGAATGTCCCAAGACAGAGCATTATTAACCAACAAATATTAACAAATGAAAACAACGTTTTGGCTAATTTAATTTTTCAACAGTGTCTCCAAATTGTAATCTAATCTGTCAAGGCATTTTTGAGTTTTCTATGGGGGGGGGGGGTTACCCCTAAATATTGATATTTCGAAATGTTGTTTCTCAGCGGATACCTACTGCCCTAGATGTACCATTCTGTCAGATTTCAGCTCATACATGCATGGCAATGATCCTACCTAACCCTCAGTGCAACGCAGCATAGTGGTATACAAGGTATAGGCATAGTTACTAGTATATGGAAAATACACTTCTGTTCTCTTCAAAAATCAGGATGTGCTTTTATTTTTTTGTTTTGTTATTCAAGTTATTCCCTATACATTTGAGAAGTAAACATACTATGCACCATCTTGAAAGACTGTGGGAATTTTTAATGCATAATGGAATTTAAATACTTTATTTAATGCAAAAATAACAGATTATATAATTTAAATATATACACAAACAATTTGCAAATTTGTGTGTCTGAAACTGTGGTGGGTTGGCACCCTGCCCGGGACTGGTTCCTGCCTTGTGCCCTGTGTTGGCTGGGATTGGCTCCAGCAGACCCCCGTGACCCTGTGTTCGGATTCAGCGGGTTGGAAAATGGATGGATGGATGGGTGTGTCTGGAAGAGAGTAAAATAGGATGTACAGACTTATTATCTTCATTGTAACATCCCACTTTTGTTTTTTCTTAAAGTTGGAAAGGTTGCTGTGTGCCTTGTTAAACAACACCACTAGGTTCTCATCTAAACGAAGAACAGGCTCGTCTTTAGAAAAATTATTTGCTTTTATGCCATGTATCCATCATTTCTTTTGCCTTAGTCTTAGAAAAAATGTATGTCCGCTTTTGTGCTTATTTATATGCTCTGTCATATTTGGTTATTCAGTTATGATGTTTAGATCATATTACTTTTCACAACTTTATTTCATTTCACAGGAGGACTAACGAGTCACTTTATAATGAAAGTATTATCAGTTGACTGTTCAATTGACTTATGATACTTTTTGTAGGCAACTTTAGGGACAGGGTTAACAAAGTATTTTTTTATGGTATCTCATAAAGTAGCTACTTAAGAGGGGTTTTGGGAAAAAGTAACTGGTATATTATGTGCATGATTGTAAAGTTACTTGTATCATAATTTTATTGAAATGCAGCCCAGAACTACCAAGATAATTAACAGGCACATGAATGTACACATCAGCACATTTCAAATAAAAGCCATCTCATACAGCATATGACAGTGTCCACTGACTCACAGAAACACACACACACACACACACTAACATCCCAGGAGTGGTCCAGTGATGTTCAAGGATCCCTAAAATGCGTAACTCTGCTGAAGACTGGAATTATTTTCTATATATATGGCTATGGTACATGTAGTAAAAGTAATAAAAATATTAGATACATGCAGCATCTGGACCCAAGTGACAGACAAAACTAGTGGGATTTTTATAAATTCAAAACATTCACATCAGTTACATTTTCCATCCATCCATCCATTGTCCAACCCGCTGAATCCGAACACAGGGTCACGGGGGTCTGCTGGAGCCAATCCCAGCCAACACAGGGCACAAGGCAGGAAACAATCCTGGGCAGGGTGCCAACCCACCGCAGTCAGTTACATTTTGGCATTTTTAAATCTTAAGGGCACGAACGTGATGAAAGTTAATCAATTAATTATGTTTTTATAAGATGCGTAGCCTTGTTCAGTTTTCATTGCAACCTTTCTAGTGTTATTATATAACTTTTTTTATCAGGAAAGATAAATTCAAAACCATACCAAATAGCTAATGCATTAAAACTGCTCAGAAAAAAGGCATTAAGTGATTATAGTTACTCTTTAAATTGGCATTATTTGTATTTCTTTATCAAATTAAAATAGTCTAACTATAGATAGGCTTTCACTCTGAAACACCCTGCATAAAACATGAACTGTGATGTGTTCATAGAAAGTAAAGAGGTCTGCTTTATGTATGTTTCCAAAAGGAAATCAAAAATGGAAAAAGATAAAAATTTCTGTTTGAAACACCTTCCTCGTGTCCCTGAGATGGGTTACCATTCCCTCATTCCCTATTGGGTTTGTAGATTCCTTAATGTAAAAATGCTGTAATCTTGCTTTTCTGGCAAACATCACATAGTATATCTTCAAAAAATGAAATACAGTAATGGTATATCCAAGGGTTAGCACCTCCTGTACCTTTCATTACAGAAAAAATCAAGTAATAATGTATTGCTTCTTGAAACTCAAAATGTCATTCAACTGGAAGCAGACAACAGAAAAAATTAATTTCCATTTCCACTTACCACAGAACAAAATAGAGTTCTTTATGCTTAGGCTCCACTGCATGCAGTGCAAAAATATTTTTAGAATCTGCTTTTTGCCAGGAAGGTCTGATAATCCTGCTGGTTAGTAAAGCATAGAGTTACATTTATGTGTGCAGATGCAGCACGTGCAGAGCACTTTTAAGGAGCCGTATGTTTTTAGTTGTAGGTGATAATTCCCTATACAGGATGCCAGTGTATTTCTTACATAGAGCAAAACATTCATAACAGGGTAATGACAGACTTACAGTAAGTGAACTTAGCAGTTTATCTCTAGATTATGGGAGGAAACTCACAAAAACATAAGAAGAACATGATAACTCTTCGCTTAAATCATATCAGCCCGAAATTCTTCTGAATTTCTAAATCTTGTATAAAATATAAATTGTGATGGACTCTTAAAGTAAAGAGTTCTGCTTTATATAAACCTCCAACAGGAAATAAAAAAATACAACAAAAAAAAAAAAATTCAGCTTAAGGGAAATTCCCTTGATACAGCAGCAACATATACTGTTTTGTAAGTGCAAGATGCAGAACAATACCCACAACATAATAATAAACTAATAATATAAGGAAATTTGTGTTAATACCAATAGATCTACAATAACTATTTAACTAGGGTGTACTGGCATGATAGCAAGCCAAGATGTACATATCTATGGAGCACTGTGTCCTTTATCATCATACTCTTGAATCTGAACATTAGTAAGGCCAATTTCTATGTTTCTGCTGATCCTCAAAAAGTCAGAAAATCTATATATATAATTCACAAGTAGCCACCCATGGAAAGCACGCAAGACAGCCACACCCACCGTATATAATTCACTAAGCTGCCGACAAGTAGCCACCCATGGAAAGCACTCAATACAGCCACGGCCACCGTATATAATTCACTAAGCCGCCGACAAGTAGCCACCCATGGAAAACACGCAAGACAGCCACGCCCACCAACTCTAAGACCATTGGATACGACGACAACTCACAGAGCCACGCCGACCAACTCGGCCGCGACGCCTCGGAAAACATGCCGTCATTTATGTTCGTTTGAGCTACAGTCCACATGCACCTCTGAGCCACGTTGACTTTTCGGTTACGACGCACGACCATGTGCACCATCGCAAACTGTTTTACACGCTACATACAGCAATTCGCATCCGCAACAAACATACGTCTTCTTAGATGATCCTGCAGGAGCACAGAAAACGTTTCCCCGCCCACCAACACTCCTTATTTCCCGGCCCGTGTCCACCCTCGCTCTCTAGGCATTCACACTGCCTGCTCATGTGCCCAGACGCTACAACTCACCCACCACCCCGTAAGTCGCTTTTGTCTGTGCTAGGAGTCCACATGCACCTCTGAGCCACGTTGACTTTTCATTATTCTTTTCGGTTACGATACCCGACCGTGTCCACCATCAAAAACCATGGGAAAGAAACAACGAAGCCCCGCCCAGAAACCGCTTCAAATGTATTTCATGGAAACAACACTTCTTTCAATGTTATACAGATTCCTGCATCAGGTAACTGCACGCGCGCTACACTGAATGGATCAACGTGTGTCTACCCGGCGCAGAGAGGCGTGGGTGAGCAGTTGAACCCCATTCGTGCTGGAAACCGGGGCTTGCATTTGCTCCCCACAAACAAGGAATTCCCAGTAAGTGCGGGTCATACGCTCGCACTGATTACGTCCCTGCTCTTTGTTCACCCCCCCCCCCCCCTCGCTACTACCATGGTCGGGTGATTTGGTGGATTATATATAGAAAAGCAGCCAGAACTGCAAAGAACAATGTAAAGTCTACGTGGCGCAGAGGTACATTTGGACTGTACCAGAGACAAAAGCGAATGAGGCGCTGTTTGGAAAATGAACAGTCAACGTGTCTCAAAGGTGCATGTAGACTGTGCAAAGACGAAAACGACTCAGGTGACGAGTTGGGGGTGGGCACATAAGCAGGCAGTGCATACTGAACTAGCATGACGGAGGGGGAGGAATGGGCATCCACAGGGTGGTACAATATTCTAAGGCCTTCTCTCTTCCTCCCTCTACAAGCCAGATGATTGACAACCTCTTTACCTCTGAGGTCACTTCCTGCCTGTCCACCTGGACCCACCTCTTCCTGCCTGGCCTGTATTTAACTGGAAGTGTCAGCATCTTGGATAGTCTAATTTCAGACTTGTGTCTTCAGGGACTTTTTTATTTTTAAGCTGAAAAAGCATTATTTATTTTTGTCTTTACAATATATGGGTTTGTAGTATCATCTTAAATCTTTATCTTGTTTTTGTTCTCTTTTACACTTGTATAAAAATGCAGGTAATTAATACGACTTTCATCTTGCGTCACTCTGCACTCTGAACCTAGCAAGCTTGTAAAAATGGGGGAATGCAAAAATGGGCTTTGTTAAGGCTAGATAACATATGTTAAGAACTATTGAAACAAGGTACATACTGTTGGCAATTAAAGCAGTTGATTCCCACATTCAATCTAAAAAGCACAAACATCAAAGGAGTACGGCACAAATTTAATTTTACATTGGATTGTTAGCTGCTAGTTCTTTTGACAGACATTCTCAGGTTAGGCTAAATAATATGATGGGTAACATAACTGCTCAACCACATTAGGCTTTAGTAGTTTAAGTAATTTAACAGAAAACTTTAAGGACAAAAGTAGTACAGTAATCCCTCCTCCATCGCGGGGGTTGCATTCCAGAGCCACCCGCGAAATAGGAAAATCCGCGAAGTAGAAACCATATGTTTATATGGTTATTTTTAGAATGTCATGCTTGGGTCACAGATTTGCGCAGAAACACAGGAGGTTGTAGAGAGACAGGAACGTTATTCAAACACTGCAAACAAACATTTGTCTCTTTTTCAAAAGTTTAAACTGTGCTCCATGACAAGACTGAGATGACAGTTCTGTCTCACAATTAAAAGAATGCAAACATATCTTCCTTTTCAAAGGAGTGCAAAGCAAGCAGTCAAAAAAAAAATCAATAGGGCTTCTTGGCTTTTAAGTATGCGAAGCACTGCCGGTACAAAGCTGTTGAAGGCGGCAGCTCACTCCCCCTCTGTCAGGAGCAGGAAGAGACAGAGAGAGAGCCACAGAAAAACAAGTCAAAAATCAATACGTGCCCTTTGAGCTTTTAAGTATGCGAAGCACTGTGCAGCATGTCCTTCAGGAAGCAGCTGCACACAGCCCCCCTGCTCACACACCCCTACGTCAGCGCGAGAGAGAGAGAGAGAGAAAGTAAGTTGGGTAGTTTCTCAGCCATCTGCCAATAGCGTCCCTTGTATGAAATCAACTGGGCAAACCAACTGAGGAAGCATGTGCCAGAAATTAAAAGACCCATTGTCCGCAGAAACCTGCGAAGCAGCGAAAAATCCGCGATATATATTTAAATATGCTTACATATAAAATCCGCGATGGAGTGAAGCCGCGAAAGGCGAAGCGCGATATAGCGAGGGATCACTGTATTAGTTCTCTACAAAATAAGTTTACACAGTTAATACTGTATATCTCTAACAAAAACATTGACAGTTTTTAAAGGGATGTTTCCTCATTTTCAAGTATGCAATTTTATTTACCTGCAGGAGAAATAAATCTTCATACGTAAGAAGACTTGGTATTACACTATACATTAAAAGACATCTGATGTTGACAGCAAACTAGGATTTGTTCTTCATTATGTTTGACAAAATCATGACCAAGACAATGAAAATTCAACAACTAGACCTCTACATAAGATAATGATCCATCAATCATTCAGGTACCTAAGTTGCACTCCCGTTATTAAGGTTCTCAATTCATGAGCCACTATACAACTGGGGTCTCACTTGATCATTTCGAGTTATGTTAATAGAATTAAACATTTCTGTTTTGGATTTACTTAACAATGGAATAATAATGCCTAAATAAGCTTGCATATTTTTATTTATAAATATAAATGTATTAATTATTGGTTTTATTAATTATTTTTAAGGTATTGAATTTGATTTTAAAATTTGTGCAACAAACCGGGGCAAAACTTCTTCCAGTTTTTTTTTTTATTGCAAGTGTGACAGTGGAGCTGCAAAACTGGTCAATTTTGGAATACATTTGGTAGTAATCCATACCAATATACTATTTTAGGTAAACGTATTGCTATAACTTGCCATTAGTTGTTGGATATTTTGCAACTCAAAATTAGCTCCTTGATAACTGAAATATAAAAACTTTTCACCCAAACTGTTTGTTGTATACCTGCCCAAAAAACATTTTTACACCAAAATGTCTGGCATGCATGTTTGAGAACAACACTGTTATTAGTGAGGTAGAAAATGATGCTATTCATTTGTCACAACTTGGAAATGTGATGGCAGAATTCTGCATGCTCTTAAGCAGTGGTTAACAAAGTGTGGTCTATGCACCACAAGTGGCCTCCAGGTTGGGATCATTTGGTGCCCCAGCTGATAATCATCAGGGCAAAGTGATTTTTGAATTGCTCATTTATGTTAGTATGTTATATACTTAAACATTTATTTGTAACGATGACGGCTGCTAGCTGGTGCTACAAAATCAATATGCCTGAGTCTAAAACTAATGGAGAATTACGGTCTACCTTTCTTGCATATGGCACCCCTGTGTTGTGATTCATTTATTTATTTAGTTTAGGTGTAAGTTACTCAAGTACTATTGTCCTAGGGGCAATCTTGGCTGGATCTAGTTTGATCCTATCAATAGTGATAAAATGTTGAAATGCAAATAATGTTACTTAGACACAGCTTTGCTGAATATTTATCCTTGTTTGTGTGCGTATAGACGAGGGACGTTCAAAAAGTTTTCACTTTTTTTATTTTTAACTCTATTTATTAAGAACTAGCTGTTCCCTGCGGCGGCCCCTGCGTAGTAGTGAAACAGGACAAACTTTAAAAATCGATAAACAAATGGGTATTGCCAGCTAAGCACAGGCAAGGTACACTCCAAAATGCAGAGGTAGTCCGACTTGAATGGAAGCTGATGCATGAGTGAGGAGGGCCCTGCCTGCCTGGCTCCCCACTCCTGATATCACGCTTTGCCCTCCACTCGGCCCACAGCCTCTGTCTTGGATTAGCACAAATATATTGCTCCTGCAAGCAAACTATGATCCTTTGCACGATGAGAGAAGTCACAAAATCAACCAGAATGTTCAAGCAAATTATAGGAAAAGAAAACCCTCTGTAAATCTGTTAAGTAGTTCTCTCATTCACCAGCTAAGATGTAAGGTGGTACGCCTTGAGGCTGGCGTGTGAATGAGGAGAGCCCGATCTAAATCCATTAAGTAGTTCTCTTGTGAAAAGCAGACAGACAGATGTTGGATTTTTTGTATGTATGTATGTATGTGTGTGTGCGTCTATATATATATATATATATATATATATATATATATATATATATATATATATATATATATATATATATATATATATATATATATATATATATATGTACGAATGGAAGAGAAGGTCTGTGATACGGTTTGCATATTTGCAGTTGGAGATCCACAAAGGGAGAAAAAACGAATCACGTATCATAAAATAGTTTTATTCCTGAGCTTTCAACCCCTATCAGGGGTCTTCATCAGAGGATAATGCTTAGACTTACAAGAATCAAAGACAATATATAGCATCACATTCAGTATTGGGGGGAATGGGTGGCGGTAACTAAGTCAGTATGATCAAGGGTGGGGTGGGGGGGGTGTATCGTATAATTAAAGTGCATATGTCCTTCTTAAGTTGGCATATGCTGGGTTTATGTCCAAGTGTCTGTTGATGGCGTTTTCATCTGATAGCCAAGACTCGGCCAACTCTCTGGCGCTTTTTGTACTGGCCTTAAATTTTACTTTTACGTTGTCCCAGTTGAATGTGTGTCCTGTCGCTTTAGTATGAAGAAATCGACAAGAAATCGACAGCCGAAACACGAAACGCAGTGTATAGTATTCCATGCAATTCTTGCTCAGCTGTATGCATAGGACAAACGTCAAAAAAAATCTCAACACGTGTACAGGAACATCGCAACGCCGTCAGAAGAAAGGACGCACTATCTTTGATATATGCACATACTAAAGCGACAGGACACACATTCAACTAGGACAACGTAAAAGTAAAATTTAAGGCCAGTACAAAAAGTGCCAGAGAGTTGGCCGAGTCTTGGCTATCAGATGAAAACGCCATCAACAGACACTTGGACATAAACCCAGCATATGCCAACTTAAGAAGGACATATGCACTTTAATTAAACGATACACCCCCCCCCCCCCCTTGATCATACTGACTTAGTCACCGCCACCCACCCCCCCCCCAATACTGAATGTGATGCTATATATTGCCTTTGATTCTTGTAAGTCTAAGCATTATACTCTGATGAAGACCCCTGATAGGGGTTGAAAGCTCAGGAATAAAACTATTTTATGATACGTGATTCATTTTTTCTCCCTTTGTGGATCTCCAACTGCAAATATATATATGTATGAATATGTATATATATGTATATGTATGTGTGTGTGTGTGTGTGTGTGTATATATATATATATACACACACACACACACATATATATGTGTGTGTGTGTGTGTGTATATATATATATGTGTGTGTGTGTGTATATATATATATATATATATATATATATATATATATAATGTATGTATATGTATATATGTATACAGTGGAACCTCGAGATACGATCACCTCTGTATACGAGAAATTCAAGATACGAGGAAAGTATGAGCGAAAAATTCAGATCTAAATACGAGCATTGGCTCGCGTAACGAGCCACGAGCCAGGCTGTGGGTATAGCTCGCGGCTTAGCGAGGGGGCGTGGTAGCAGTAGCGAGCCGCAGGGCGATCTGCGGTGTCTGCGTTTCTCACCTAAGTGCACAGGTGGGAAACTGCCCACATCCATGATTGTTCCTGTGGCTGATGGGCTGCAGCTGCCATGTCCTCCCCGCATATATAGAGAAGCGCGAGCCGATTAAGGGGGAGAAGAAGTAAAAGAAAAGAGAGGAGAGAGAACGGAGGTTGCAGGAGGAGGCAGGAAGCAGCAGCAGCAGCAGCAGCAGTAGCAGTAGGAAGTCGGTGCGGGCGAGTGAGCGAGTTCAGGCTCGCGTGTAGCTGAACAGTGAGCTGAACAGGCGAGCCAAACAGCTGAAGCAGGACGATGTAGAGAAGGTCAGCTGCATTAACAGTGTCTCGCCTGTTGCAGAGCCCGTATGGGAGAAGCAGGTGAGACGCTGACGCTAACAGAGAAGAAGCACCGGGGATTGTCATCTGTTTTTTAAAGACTGCTTCCTGTTGACGTTTTAACCTCGTGTTAAAGGATTGTTATTCTTGTGTATTTTAAACCTCCACTTCACAACTGTTTTAAGGATTATTTATTTAAAGATTTATTGAATGCTCTACTGCACTTTGGACACCTGTTTTGATTCTTTTAATAATCAGTTATTATTTACCAGTGTTATTTATTAAAGGTAGACTACAGTATATATTATTTATCAGTGTTATTTGTTAGGAAAATTGATTTTTATGTTAATATTTTTGGGGTGCGGAACGGATTAACTGGATTTCCATTATTTTCAATGGGGAAGTTTGTTCTAGATATGAGAAATTCGCTATACAAGCTCAGTGCTGGAACGAATTAAACTCATATCTAGAGGTTCCACTGAATATATATATATATATATATGTATATATGTATATCTTTATATATAATCTTCATTTGGATCTTGATCTTTGTTTGTCCGCGAATTCACTGCCTTGTGTGGTGTTCCTGCTGTGTTCAGTAGAGGGCAGTAGTGATGGAGGAGGAAAGGAAGTGAGGGGGAGGATCGTTGGATGAGGTTGGAGTGTGGTAATTAAAGAGGATTGAACTAAAGGAGACTACGTGCTGTTTGTACTGGCTGAATACACAACACCTTGGTTGTTACTTTTGTTTACAAACACTGTCGATAGCACTCTTTGTGTTTAGATCTGGCGTCGACGCCTGCTTTGTTGTCGAGACTGTGGTTTTTTGTGTGTCTATCGACTGTTGTTGGCAGCACTTCGTCCAAAGTCGAATGTTCACCCACTTCTTGGAGTCGGCAGTCAGAGTATATAAGTCGGAGACACTTCTGTGATTTTCCATCAGTCGGCATTTGGAGTTCAAGAAAGAAGCATTGGTTCTTCCTTACTCTTTGGATTGCCACAAAGCAACCTGCGTGATTGGAGAAAGGTTGAGAAGAGATCGTGAGAGGAAACGACAGCGTCATGAAAACGAGACGGACTGTGAACGGAGAAAAGCAGAAATGCTCCTCCACCACCAAATAATTACTATTCGGACAGTGATTCCATGTAGGCCGTTCCTATCGAATCAGTGTCCAAGGGTTTTGTTTTGTAATTTTGTTTCCCTTATAAAAAATCATAATGCTGTGCGACGAAGGGCCCAGTTCACGACTGGCAGCCGCGTTTAAACAGGGAGCCCTTCACAGACAACTTTAACACGCGCAACGTAGTTGGGCACACATGGTTAGTATATGTGTATATATATATATATATATATATGTGTATATATATATATATATATATATATATATATATATATATATATATATATATATATATATATATATAAAAAATATATATATGTGTATATATGTATATATATATATATATATATATATATATATATATATATATGTGTGTGTGTGTGTGTGTGTGTATAAATATTTGCAGCTGGAGATCCACAAAGGGAGAGAAAAAAAAAATGAATCACGTATCATAAAGTAGTTTTTATTCCGGAGCTTTCAACCCCTGCCAGGGGTCTTCATCAGAGGATAATGCTTAGACTTACAAAAATCAGCTTTTTGTTGGAAGTACCCCTAGCACCTATCCATCATGGCCGATTCTGATCTGATTTTACCACTGGAGATGCCGGGGCTTCCAGCACCTTCCCCATGCAGTGCAGTGCCCTGCGTAAGAATGGATTTATTGTCCTGAAAGGACGTCCCTGTAAAATTTGTTGAAATGTCCACTTCGAAGACTGGAAAACACGGTCATGCTAAGGTTCATATGCTTGTAATTGACATTTTTTCTGGAAAGAAGTATGAAGATCTGTCCTTCCACCCACAATATGGATGTTCCAAACATCAAGAGAAATGATTATCAGCTGATAGGCATTACAGATGGCTATCTCTCTCTGCTGATGGATAATGGAGATGTCCGTGAGGAACTCAGACTGCCAGATAATGAATTGGGCAAAGAGATAGAAAGCAAAAATAATTGTGGTGAGGAGATGCTGATTTCTGTGCTGTCTGCTATGGGAGAGGAAGCTGCTGTTGCCATCAAGGCCATGATCAAATAAATAGGAAGAGACTGGTTGCTCATGCTGAGACCTACCACAAATCTTACATTTTGGTTCTAATTGTCACCAAAGCTATGGCCTTCACAAACAACCTGTTTTTGATTTCTGTTTCAAAATGGCACTGGACTTTACAACTGTCTTGTAGGCTGATGGGCATTATGCCAAATCACTTAGGTTGTTTTTTATTTTACTGAATTGTGATTTTTTTTCTCTTTGCTTATGCTTTAAAGGTATTAGTCCTACCACTTACATTCCTAAACATGATAAAAATGGGATTCAAAATATGTTTAATTTCCATTTTATATTCTCTTCCCTTGGAAGTCTTCTATATTTCAGTTTTATTAAACGTGCTGAACTTTGCCCAGAGTCAAAAGTTGTCCACTATTTAAATGCCAAAGGCAATACTTCAGTCATATTAAGTGATTGGTAGTACTGTCCTTTCCCAGTGCTGCACTGGTGTCATCAAGTAGAAATGGGTCTTTGTCGGCACATAAACTTAAACCTTGAGTATAACAGTTTTCTAATAACCCAAATGATTAAATTTCAGTGATTTTTTTCTTAATGCCGGTCTGCCTTAATGCAATCCTGCAACCAAGTCAATGCTGGTGGCCATGTGCAATTGTTACTTCTGTACTAAATGTCAACTTGTTGGCTGTCATTGGCAACCTTAATGTCTAAAGCCTGTATGTTTTCAGCTAGGTAGGCATTCAGAATGTTGTACTGACGCCATATGGCATGTTTAAGGGGAACTCAAACTGGGGAAAGGGCATAAGTGTTACAAACCTTTTCACTTGAGGCCTTTGTCACCAGACTTGAGAGAGAGAGAAATAGAAAAAAAAAAAAAAAAAAATACTTACAAAAATCAAAGGCAATATATAGCAAAACATTACGTGGAGGGGGTGGGGTATGCATATGCAAACTTAAGAAGAACATGTTCATAATAAATAAACTGTACACCCAATACCCCACCCCCTCCACATAATGTGTTGCTATATATTGCCTTTGATTCTTGTAAGTCTAAGCATTATCCTCTGATGAAGACCCCTGGCAGGGGTTGAAAGCTCAGGAATAAAAACTACTTTATGATACGTGATTAATTTTTTCTCCCTTTGTGGATC